>NW_027187368.1:14182650-14199171 GCF_028583685.1 Petaurus breviceps papuanus | reverse complement strand
CCTTGGTTTCCAAGGCAAGATACTTCCTTCCTTGGAGCTTCCCTGTTTCTTCCTCTGTGTAACTCCCAGTTCCCTTTCCCTTTCCATCTCACCATACCCCTGTGTAACTCAGAGATCACATACCATCAGAGGAGATGTCCTGGGTGACACCAGAACCACTGACGATCTGCAGAGAGTGAAGAGAACAGGGTCAGGATCAAAGAAGAATAACCTCAAAGTTGAACCTCTTTATTTTGTAGAGGTGGACACAGAAACCCAGAAAGGGCACAAAGACTTGGCCAAGGACACAACAGAAAATCAATGGCAAGAGATGGAACTAAATGCCAGGTGTCTAGACTCCCAGTCCAAACCTTTTTCCACTGTTTTACACTGCCACCTGAAATCCTCAACAGATTGAGAACTAGTGGGAAGATAAGTCATTTCCTGGGGGCATTGAAGGAAGTGGGAGGGAGGAGGATACAGGAAGAGTTGGGTAGTGGAAAGAGCCCTGTATTTGGGACTGGAAGATCTAGATTCCAAGTCTGTTTCTCCTAGTTATTATCTGTGAATTTGGGCAAACTTTAACTTCCTGTTCTATAAAATGAGGGGCTAATTAGATAATCTTTGAGGTCCCTCCTAGCTCCAAATCTTGTGATTCAGTTGTTATGGACAAGGCTAGGCATCCAGGGATAGGAGGAAATAAAATACTGTGCAAAAGATGGCTGAGAGTCTAGGACCTGGCACAGTAGGTGATAAATAAGGGAAATCTGGTTTCCAACTTTGTGTGGGATTCATCAGGGCCTTAAGGGGCTAATACAAGATGGTACTGGGGATTTGGGGATAAAAGAATCAGCCACTTTCTAGAAGCTTCAGAGCAGATCTGTCCAAGGAAATTGGAAACCAATACCATGGACTAAGGGCTCTCTTTGGGCATATCCCCCACAAACAAGGTAGGGAAAAGACAGAAAAAAAGGACTGTTCCTCATGGCACAAATCAAACTCACAACATAATGGGGAACTCACTCTTCCCACCAAACCTGAAGCCTTGCTCACCTTTTTTCCAGGGGATGTTGGATCTGGCACATACACAGGGCCCTGGGTTTTTGTTTGAGACTCTTTTTTGAAGAACTTCCCGCCATCCTGGGTAAATCTGGACTTCACACACCCCATCCTGGGAAAGAAAAGGGGAATGTAGCTCTGTGACGATGGACCCAAATCAACCCATTAATAATGGTACTCTTTTCTGGGTATCCAGTGTAAAAGATTTTATATGCCACAGGGCAAGAAATATAAATATGATAGAGATTATTATGTTTTTTCAACATAATTGCATAATTAATTACATAAACAAAACCCCCAATACAATATAATTATATTAATGGATACAGAAAAAAATTTTCATCAGGATACAACATTCACTTATTTAAAACAAAAAAAAAAAAACCAAAAGCACAGACATAGATGGGCCCTTCTTTAATGGAATCAAAAGTATAGATTTATAACTAAGAGCTAGCATTATTAATAAGATAGAAGCATTGAAAGCTTTTCAAATAAGCAAAGGGGTAAAATAAGGATTCCTCCTCTCTATATTATTATTTGACATAGTACTAGAAATACTAATGATAGCAATAAAAAAGAGAAAGAGATGAAATATAAAAACAGCAAAGAGGAGAAAAAATTATCCCTTTTTTGCAGGCAACATAAGTCCTTATGTAGGAAGCCCCAAAGAATCAGCAAAGAAATGAACCACGATTAATAGTCTTAGCAATATAACAGGATACAAAATAATCCACAAAAATTCCTAGCATTTTTATACAGTAAATGTACGTATGTACAAATATACAAATAATGTACAGTAAAAGTACGTTATATTATACATCTAAACAGTGGAAAAAGACATGCCATTCAAAATACTTAGAGAATACAGAAAATATTTGGGTGTTTACCTAGTAAGACACACAAAGGATTTATAGAAAAATATTATTAAACACTCTTTATAGATGTAGCCAGAAGGATGTATAGTCTCTTTCAAAGGGAGTCCCTCCCTATTATTCCTTGGGTTCAGATACTCTGATTAATATTGCCCCTATCTACTGGAAATTCCACTCTTAAATTAAGCATGTTATTAATGGATCCCTTAGACTTCTTAGGATAGTGAAAGCAAGACAGTTCAATTAGTGGAAATATAAAAAATAACAGGCACAGTAGCAGAAACTCTGTGCCTTCTCTATAGAAATAAAGGAAAGCTTAAATAATTCATTGTTCATGGTTGGGCCACACTAATATGATAAGATCATTCTACCACCTAATTTAATTTATAGATTTTTAAAATAATATACCAACCAAACTGCTATGGGTTTCTTTCTCATTAATCTAAAAATACCAAAATAAATCGGAAGAACAAGATGTTTGAAGAAAATGATGAAGAAAAGGAATAAAAAGGGCCTAGAATTACAAGGCACAAACTATATTATGAAACAATAATAACCAAAACTATTTGGTATTACTTTAAAAAAAACTAAAAAGTAGATCAGTGGAACCATCTAGAAAATGAAGCAACAGAAAGCTAACACAGTACCCCAGTATTCTGTAATCTCAAGAACATATTACTGGGGAATAGACTCCCTAGTTAACAAGAATTATTGGAAAAACTGGAAATAATAGAAGTAGCTTGGGGTGCAGTGGATAAGGTGCTGGTCTGTCAGGAGTAAGGAAGTCCTGAGTTCAAATGTGGCCTCAGACACTTACTAGGTGTGTTACCCTGGGCAAGATACTTCACCTCTTGTCAGTTTCCTCATCTGTAAAATGGGGACACCTACCTCACAGCGTTGTTGTGAAGATCAAATGAAATAATAATTGTAAAAATCACTGAATACATTCCCTGATATAGTATAAATGCTTGTTCCCTTCCCCTACTATTATATCTAATAAAAAAGACATTATATGTCTATAGCATTTCATGGCTATAAAGCATTTTTACATTCACCCTTGCTGAGGTAGAATATTAAAGACGGCAAAGAGTGAACAAGGATAATGTAGGCAATTGGGTCAGCTCTTAGCTACATCAAGGGCTGCTCCCCCCTAGATCCAAATGAGAGCCAGGATGGCATAGAGGATAGAGTGCTGAAGTCAACAACTGGAAGATTGAGTTTGTTGTCTCTGGTGTTATCCATGTGACAACAAGTCATTTAATCTCTCTGAGGCTCAGTTTCTTCATCTATGAAATGGGGAGCAGAATTCCTATCCTCAAGGGTCCTGTGATGATGGATAAAGGTATCAGTTAGTTGTCTTTCAAATTCCAGGGAAGAAGGGAGAGATTGAGCCAGGTGCCTGAGGCCCTCCTCTTAACGGTAAGAGTACTGGTTTCTGAGACTTTGGTCTTGGGCTGTGTTCTGAAGATAAGGAAGCATCTGCTGTTTGAGATTCTGGTCCTAGAAATGAGTCCTCATCTCTGAGCCAAGAAAGCAAATGTAATCGTAGGCTGCATGAAAGAGAGATGTGGCATCTAAAATGATAAAACCCACAGAACTTAGCTCTGATTAGAGCGTATCATAATAACTTGTCTATGCATCCCCCACTCCCATCCTAGTTGCCTGACTGCTGAAATAGTTTCTTATCAGATCTCCTTACCCCCAGTCTCTTGTTTTACAATCCACAGGACCCAAGTCAGTTTCTTAGTACACACATGTGATTATGTCCTACTCTCCATCCCCTCAATCAATGAATTTATTAACCACTTTACTATATACCAACCAAGACAAAAAGTACTGGAGATATAAAAAAGAGAAACAATTCCTGCCCTCAAGGAGCTAAAGTTCTAAAGGGGGAAGACAATGTATAAAAAAGGAGCTGAAAAGTAGGGGGTGGAGAAGAAGATAGAGTCAATAGTCACTAAACATTTATTAAGCATCTGCCATGTGACCAGGCATTGTGCTAAGTGCTGGGGATACAAGAAGGGCAAAAAGCAATCCCTGTCTTCAAGGAGCTCACAGTCTAATGGGAGAAGATTGCACAGAAAAAGAAGCTAAAAGGGAAGGAGGAGGAGGAAAGAGGAAACACAACAGGGAAAGGAGGAAAGGGAAAGCGGGAGGGAAAGGGTACCCTGTGAAGGGGCAGGATGAATTCCTGTTGCCAGGTGGGAACTGATGAGATGACCGGGGGGGGGGGGGGGGGAGGGGGTGCCCTTCCTTAAATGGAAGAACTGGGAGGAGCTCTCCCTATGTTCACCCTCTCTGCCCTCTTCTCCCCCACCTGTCCTACCATCTAATCATCTCACTCAGCTGCTTATCTGGACCTCATCCTTGTCTCCAGAAACTCATTTTCCTATAAGATCACATCCACTCTGAAACACACCTCCTCTGTACCCCCTGCCCCTTGGGCTCTTCTGATCAGAGGGAAGGAAGTACCCAACCTCTAAGTCCAGAGAATCAGGGATAACTGGCCTGAGTCCTTTTTCACAACAGGGATTCTAGGAAGAACTCACCAGTGGGAAAGGGGGCAGGTTGGGGCAGAAGCAGAGGAAGCTGAGGCATGGTGGTTAAGTCCCCTGCTCAAAAACCTTCATTAGCTCCCTAGCAATGCAATGAACTCAGGTCCGAGAAACCAAAAGTCTTGGCCATGACCATAACAACTAGTCAGGTATTGAGCAAATTACTTTCCCTCATTGGGCTTCAGTTTCCTCATATGGAAAATAGGGGGCAGGACTAGATGAATTCTACATTCTATGAATAAAGCCCACACTCCTTTGGCATTCCAGGCCCTTCACAACTTGCTGTCAACCCACCTTTCTAGCCTCCCTCCCTGACTCTGCTTCTTTTTACACACACTCAGCTTCAGTTAGAGAACCATTTGCTCATTTCTGAGACCATCCCTTGCTTTCACTTTCCCCTTCTGAAATTCCTCTTTATGTCTTCTCCCTCTCATGCCTGCCCCTTATTTAAAAAAAAAATCACCCAACAAACTCTGTTTTAGATACTTCCTTCTCCATGGAGACTTTCCTAATTCCCTCCCCCTCTCACTTGAAGTGACATCACAGCACTTTGACCCTCTCAAGTTCTCTTCACATTCTTCCATGCATGGCAGCTCTCTGTGTTCTTGTCTAGTCTTTCTACTTGACCAGGGGTTCTTAATCTTTTGGTGAAACTCATGGAATCTGTCTCAGAATAATATGTTGAAATGAATAAAATAAGATAAAAATTAAATTAAGATACATAGGATTTTAAATGCATAAAATAAGATACATAGGATTACAAAGGAAACCAAAGGTTAGTGAAAATAAAGATGTAATTATTTCCTAGCCAAATTCATAGACTCCTTGAGTGTCTGTGGACCTTAGGTTAAGAAATGTCTGTATGGAACTGTGATCTTTGTGAGGCCATGAGCTCTCAATCAAAGACTCAAAGAATGTTAGGCCTGAGAGAGGCCTTAAAATGTCAGACGTGAAAATGACCTTAGTGTATAGAATGTTAGTAAGGGAAGGGTTCTTTGAGCATATAACAGTGGTTCCTGACATGTGGACTGTGGATCTTTATGGGGGCTCATAGAATTATTGCAAGGAATCCCCAAATCTAAAGGCAGTATAGTGGTGCAATGTGGATAGTACACTAGACTTGGGAGTCAGGAAGACCTGAGTTCAAATCTAGCCTCAAACTTTTATTAACTATGTGACCCTAGGCAAGTCACTTGACCTCTCTCAGCTTTTGTCTCCTGATCTGTAAATGGGGATACTAATAGCATTTAGCTCCCATGGTAGTTGGGAGGATCAAATGAGATAATAAAGCACTTTACAAACTTTTAAGTGATACATAAATGTTTATTATTATTGTTGTTGTTGTACTATGTGCATACCACACTTTGTCATTTGTATTACATTCCATTTGTGGTTGAGAGGGAAAAAAATCCATTGAACCTAATCTTCACACACAAAAGCATCTGGCTGACTTGTGGCTACCTGCTTCTTCTGATTGCCCAGAGCCATCTGATAAGGCTATAAATACCAGGAGCTTTTTCTCCACAACATATGTTTGTGAAAGTGGATTTTCTGCACTTGTATTGAAGTCTAAATACTGAAGCAAGTGGCATGTGGAATCAGCTCTAAGGTTCATAATTTCATCCCTTCAACTCAACTTCCAGTACTGAAAGTGACAAGCTGGGCTCTATCCACTGTCTCATATCACACAGCATGACCAACAAGTAAGCATCCTTTGTGAACTGGGTAAAGAATGTCTCCTATCACAATGTTTCAAGTGTATGTAGATGCTGTTGTAATTAATAAAATATAAATTCATTTAAAAGCATCACCAAATTCATTGGAATATTTTTTTCAGGGTTTTTGCATATTTTTTCAATCAATAGAAGTGGTGGTCGTTCTTAAATTTTTTTATCATTAAGAAAAGGTCCTCAAACTCTGAAGAGTTGGGAACCACTGGCATAGAATATAGAATGTCACAACTATAAGAGTTCTTAGAAACCATTTGGTCCAGCTCGACAATTTTTCAGATAGGTAAACTGAGGTCTGGAGAAGAGATACTATGGACTCAAGATTTCCTAGCAGACCACATAGCCATGGCCACAGGTTCCCTTGCTCTCATACTAACCACAGAACTCCAAGATAGGTTAAAGTGGATTACTCTAATTTCTCTAAGGGGTTAAATTGAAGCCCAAATGACTGAAGTGACAACCAAGACTTATAGAGAGCAAGCTCAAAACTAAGGAGTAGCTAGGTGGTGAAGTGGATGGAATGCTGACTTGGAGTCAGGAGTTGAAATTCAGCCTCAGACACTGATTAGCAGTGTGACCCTGGGCAAGTCACTTAACCTCTCTTTGCCTCAGTTTCTTCAACTTTAAAATGGGGATAAAATAGCACCAACCTCACAAGAGTTGCTATGAGGATCAAATGAGATGGAATTTGTAAAGCACTTGGCGAATAGTATGGGCTTAGTAAATACTTATTCCCTCCCCTCCCTAGTCTTTTTATAGTCATACAGTTCTCATTTAGCCCCCTCAAAAAGAAAAAAAAAACCCACACAAAATACCCTAGGGAAATGAAAGAGAAATCATCAGCTATCTGGGATAGGTCTATTTCTACCACTTTCACCACACCTGCCAGTGCACCATACTCACCCATCTACCAACCCAGAAAGAAGCTTTTAGAGGGACAGACTCTAGGGGGTATTCACATCTTTCATTACCAATAAGCACATAGTACTCAGACTGTGCAGAGCAAGAGAATAGAAGAGGCTTTGCCTTCTAAAAGTTTCTGATTTAAGTCAGGGCTTAGAAGCAGCACTGTATGATTGAGAGCTCCAGCCCAGGTACTGGAAGAGCTGTGCTCTCCTACAAGTGGTATGTGACCTTGAAGAAGTCAATTCCACTTTCTGGGCCTCAGTTTCCTTCTCAGTAAAAGGAAGGGATTGGACTAGGTGATCCAAAGAGATCTTCCAGTCTTGACATTTCATATTCCTAGATTTCTTCCAGTTCTAAATTTCTTTGATTCTGTTTCTAAAGCCCAGGTCTCTGGTCCATCTGCCACAATATGCTGCCAGACAACTGAGTTCTGGATCTCTTAGCAGAGTTGGGTTGAACTATATTAATGGGGACAATTTGGGGTTAAGCTCTAGAAAAAAAAACATTCTGTTAGAGTTCCCTGGCCACAGGCAGGAGCCCTTCAACCTTCTCTATGAGATCACTTATGGTATCCATTTATCTTATTTCTGGATTAAAGAACAGCTGATTAACCAGGTGATATAGAGATACAGACCTGGAAAGTTGGGACTCCTGGGTCCTATTCACAGATCTTCAGAATGACTATGTGAACAAGATGGGATTGGGGATAGGAGGGAGGTTGACTTTGCCCCTCTCTGGGCCCTCAGGGGTCTGTTTGACTCCCTCCCCATTGAGGACAGTGACTGCCACCCTCTTCTTGTAGATGAGTAAATATGGGGCAGGAGGACAGGATGCAGAGGCTACTCAAGATCCTCTGGGATTCCGGAAGGAGGGTCTAGCCCAAGAGGAGGAGAACCCAGCTGCAGTTTCACCACTGATGCTACCCACACAGCCCTACCTCAGCACCCAGTCACCCCCAGCTGCCTCCAGCTGCCTAGCCCCTCAGGCCCACACACCACCTCTGTGCTTCTCTGAAGCCCAGGGACCTCAAAGCCCCTCCTCACATATACTAGTTTCCTTGAGAGGAACAGGAAGAGTCTATCTGTTCTTCCCATTTTGTAGAAGGGGAACCTGAGACCCAGAGAGATTAAAAATCTAATCTCAAGTCACACAGCCAGGACTTCTGGTTCCTGTTTAGTGCTTTTTCTCCATTTAATGTTCCTGAGCCAGGACTATGAAACTGGCTTCTCCCATTCCGTCAACATTCTAATCTCTCTTCCCTTTATTTTTCTCTACCTTTCTATCCCTTGCCACATTATTCTCCTCTCCTCATTTTCTCTCTCCCTCTAGGGCGCCCAATACACACAGCTCTTCCCTCACGAGTTCGGTTCCTATCACCACCTCCCCATAAGTAGCCCCGGACAGGGAACACACCTGCAGGGACATCACAACCCGCTGGCCCAATTTACATTACTCTTTTCTTCCAAGCCCTGTAGAGAGAGGGTGGTGGGGGGTGGTTCTGGGTATGCTCCCGCAAGCCTTTGAGACTCACCTGACGTTCAGTCTTCTAAACAGTCCCAAGACGTGCGGTTCCCGCCCTGCCCCAGGCGCCCCCAATTCAGTCTTCTGGGGGCTCCGCCGCTCCTGGGGCATCAGGTTGCCCCAGTGGGGTTGAGGGGAGGCTGGCGCTGTGGTCCCTTGAGAGCCCTTTGGGACTCAGTTTTCCCTTTGCACAAGGACCTCTAGGCACCTCTGCTTTTCCGGGGGATGGTAAGGTTGGGAAAGGGGAGTGGATTGGACACAGGTGGAGTGGTATTCAAACGGACATCCCAGAACGATCTTAACTCTATTCTTTCTCCCCCTGTCCTTCTTGCTTCGGCCGCAAAAGTGTCCCCTTGTAGGGGAGGCTGGGCAGACCACTGGAGCTACAAGGAAATAAACCTCTTCTTTAAGTGGTCCCCTACCGCTCCGATGAGTATCTGGGTTCTAGCCAGCTGGAGACAAGCTCCGCCTACGGCAGTTCCACCAGCTCGGGAGCTGTTCTAAAGCCACCCTTAAACTAACGTTTAGACAACTACCCGAAAGATTCTAGTCCCGCCCACAGGATTTCAGACTAGACAAAACATTTTAGACTCGCCCTGAAGCCCTCAAAACTTTTCTGATTCGGTGTCCTTACCTACTTTTTTCCCTAACCCCACTATTCCCCTCTCCCTTTCCCATGAGACCCTCCGGGTCGGAGTCACCACTTCCCAGACACTTCCCTGTTTCTCTGCGGTTTAAGATTTCCTCTTCTGCCGCTACTGTGGGTTATTCAAACATCATGCAAAGTCCCTACCTAACACAGGAACAATCGCTTTGACGTTTGGGGCCTCTGATAGTATTTTCAGTACTGCTCAGAGGCTTTCTGAGACAGGGAGATCATCCATTTGGCTTTTCACCATCTCGATTGCTAGAATCATTTCTTTTGAGGGATTCCCAACAAATGGTGATGTTGGTGATCCTCCAGGTGATCCTGTTTGTGGGCATCAGTCGCAAGAACTGGTGTGTAGAGAGCCCTGAACTTAACGGTCAGAGGATAGGGGTTCACACCCCAATTCTGCCACTCAGTCCCTGTGTGACTACGGGCAAGTCATTTTCCCTCTCTGGGTCTCATTTTCTTTACCTGTAAAATGTGGGAGTTGGACTACAAGACCTCTCCTTCCCCTTCCAGTTCTTAATCTAAGACTTGTGGGGAGGGCAGGGGCAGGAATTTGATCATTATTTCTATACCTAAGTAACAGGGGATCGATCATTTCATAATGAGCCCCCTATTATTTTTTTTTTCTAATCCAACCCTCCTTTTTTCCATGCTAGAAGTAGAGAACTGTAGAAATAAAATGCTAGAGCTGGACAGATGCTTAAAAATCACCTGCTCCAACAGATGAGGAAATTCCTTTGCAAGTTACATAGAGCTTATTGTATTAAGCCCTTGAATACCAAAGTCCATGAGATCAGTAGTCACTTGGGGGAAGGGGAAAATAAATGGAAGAAAATATAATTTCCAAAGACTTACAACTGACCCAAATCCCTTCTTGTTTTGGCCACCCTTCTTTGGACCGTTCCCAGTTGCCAATTTTTTTTTCCTGAGTAGTCTCATGATTTCAACAATGCAGGGAATTCCCAATGAGGAACTTTCTTTCTTTCTTTTTTTTTTTAACCAATACAGACAGTCACTCACTCTGCAATTTATGGTCTTAGAGAGTTGTCTGGGGGTACTAAGAATTTAAGTGAGTTGTCCAGGGTCACAAAGTCAGTATGAATCAAAGGTAATTCTCTCTCTCTCTCTCTCTCTCTCTCTCTCTCTCTCTCTGTCTCTCTCTGTGTGTGTCTCTCTCTGTCTCTCTCTCTGTCTCTCTCTCTCTCTCTCTCTATCTCTCTCTCTCTCTCTCTCTCTCTCTCTCTCTCTCTCTCTCTCTCTCTCTCTCTCTCTCTCTCTCTCTCTCTCTGTGTCCTCCCTCCCCTCCCTCCTGTCCTCCTGTCTCTACCTCCCTTTCTATCTTCCCCTCCCTTCCTCCCTTTCTCCTCTCTCCCTCATTTTCTTCCTCTCCCTTTCTCTCCTTCCTTCCCTTCCTCATTCTTCCTCCCTCCCTTATTTTCTTTCTCCCTGCCTCTTTCCCTTTCTCATTTTCTCTCACCTAATCATTCCTTCTTTCTCTTCCATCTCCCTCCCTCATTCCTTCTCTCTTTCTCCTTCCCTCTTGTTCTTTCTCCCTCCCTCATTTCCCACCCCCTCTCGCTTCTTCCTTTCTCATCCCCCCCTCCTCCACTGTGAGACATTGCCTCTCCAAGCTGTCAATGTCCTTTCTAAAATGTGAGGCCTAGAATTAAACATCTGGAGTATGGTGTTCAAATTTTGTTTAAAAATCCATAGAACCTAGGAGTTTAAATGGACCTCAGAGGTCATCCCTCTAGTCATTTCTTCTACAATCTCTAAACAGAGACTCTGTGTAAACACTTCCTGTGACAGGGAGTTACCTATCTCACATTGAACCACTTATTTTTTTCATATTGATCTATTATATTATCCCATGTTAGGAGCAAAATAACTATAGGAACAGAATATAGAAGCTGGATAGGTTCTTAGGTAATCTAGCCCTAGAAATGCAAAAACCACATTAAAAGTTCATGCAAGTAATTAAAGGGAAGAAACCAAGACTACAGCTCAGGCCAGTGTCTTTTCCATGTTGCCTTTCTAGGTGATTTCTAAGGTTCTTTCTAACTCTGATATTCCAAGTTCTACCTGCTAAGGTCTCTGAACTCTAATGTTCTTGGGTAGGAGAAGGGGGTAAGGAAAGACACAATGACCATTGATCGAAACTCTTATGTTTTGCCAGATGCTGCTGCCATCACCCCACAAGGTGTTCCTTAGGAGAGGTTAGTATCATCTTGTTTGCTTAGAACTCTGGGCTGGGAGGCAGGAGAATTGGGGTTAAGTCCAGCTTAGACACTAATTTGCTGTGAGACCTTGGGCAAACTTTCTTCTAGCTTCGCTATGCCATGTTCTAAGACCAGTCTGAGCTCTAACGTTATGTTCTAAAGTTCCTTCCAGCTCTGGTATCCAATGTTCTATATTATAACATTTCTAGGAGCTTTAATATCCAATGTTCTAAGCTCACTCACAACTCTGATATTCTGAGTCTAGCCCTTTTTATACCTTAACTAGGGCACATCCCCAAATAATTGTGTTTCAGTTTCATGCCCCAGGAAAAAGCAAATTAATACTGGAAGCTTATTTTTAAAAAATTAATTCTTTTGCACCTCTTGTATTCCTACCAAAGTATTGATCCCCTTAGTGGACACATACACAGACAAGCGCACACACACATTTATATACATGTACTCTCACATGTGTTCAAACATATGCATACAGGTATATGCACAGATATATACCTATAAACACATACATACAGGTATATACACAGAGGGCACATTTACATAGGTACACAGTGTACACAAAACACACATACACATTAACACACAGGTATAGTCATACATTTCCACAAATACACATACAGGCAGATACACATACCTGCCCACACGGGTATACTCAAGTGTACATACATCTATATACAAACACACACATGCAGGCATATACACATAAGTACACCCACATGTATACACACAATCCAGGCACATACACCTGTATGTACACACAGGTACACTCACACATATGTACACATATACAAAGTTCCTTGCTTTTGGGGAACTTACAGATTCTTTGTTGAATCAAGATAAGTATACATTTGTGAAACAGATAACAAGATAAGGGAGTAGATATAGAGTATATACCCTAAACTGTATGGTAGAGATTCTAAGAACTATATATGTGGTGTACAAGTCAATACTATGGGAACTCAGAGTTGGGAGAGAGACGAGTTCCCTGTGAGTAGGAGCAATCAAAGAATACTCAGTAGGGCTGTGGAGAGGCTGGATGTGGATAAGAAGGAAGGAGGGAAGGAAGGAAGGGAGGAAAGGAGGAAGGAAGAGAGGAAGGATGGAAGGAAAGAAGGAGGGAGGGATGGAGGGAAGGAAGGAAGAAGGGAAGGAAAGAGCGGAGGAAGGAAGGAAGGAAGGAAGGAAAAAAGAAGGGAAGGAAAGAGGGGAGGAAGGAAGGAAGGAAGGAGGGGAGGAAGAAAAGGAAATAAGCATTTATTGTCAGGTAGATGCCAGGTGCTATGCTAAGCACTTTAGTATCTCATTTGATCCTCATGGCACCCTTGTGTAGTTGGTGTAAGCACATTCAATCCTGCCATCCACCCACCTGAGATGAAGAGTGAGTGTGAGACTTTGGAATATGACTTTGGGATGCCATGGAGGCATCAGGGCTTCCTCACCTCCTCAGGACAGTCCATTAAAAATCAGTAACAGGTTTCCTATCTATTAGACACTAATCCATTAGACCCTTTACTGCTTCCCCAGACTGTGTTGGCAATTAAAATTCCAGGACACAGCTGAGAAAATAGTATTTGTGTCTGTGGAAATGACTTGGCTGACCTAGTAGCTAAAACCACAGCTTTAACTCCTCACATTCCTGAGATACAAGGCTCCAGAAGCATGGCCTTAGTACCCCCATCTCTCTGAAGGAAAAGAAGGGATAGTTATTGCCCAGAAAAGAATACTTATCACAAAGCAAGGTAAGCTTCAAAATGAGGGATGTAAATTTGATAAAACTATGGAACTATGGGTTGGCCCAAATGAACTTATAGTACTTACTAAGAACTTATCCCTTCCTGTGATGGAACACCTTCATTCATTCAGTCATTGGAGAACTAACAAGCTAGTGGAGCTAACTTGAAAATATTGGTGGGGGAGTTTTCACAGAGCCACTATCACTGCCTATGAGATGTGTCCCACCTGCCCCAAGTACAATGCATGCAAACCTCTGAAGCCTGCTTGTGGCCAGCTCCCTCTCCCAGATGCTCTCTTTGAAACCTGGCAGATGGACTTTATTCACTTGCTGCCTGCCCTTGGATACAAATATGCTTTGGTTATGGTCTGTATGTTTTTCAGGTGGGTGGAGGTATTCCCCAGTCATACTGCCGCAGACTCTAGGGTAGCAAAAATCCTCTTAGAAAAAATCATTCCATTATGGGGGGTTCCTAAAGAGATATATAGTGATAGAGGTACCCATTTTACAGGAACTTTATTAGCTAAGCTACTTTCATCCTGGTCAATTGCTCAGCACTTCCATTGTGCCTTTCACCCTCAGTCACTGGGAATGGTTGAAAGAGTTAATGGGGTACTTATAACCTCCCTTGTTAAACTCTCTGAGGAGCTAGGTATCCCCTGGTCCAAAGTCCTTCCTTTAGCCATGTTAAGCCTTGGGTCTACACTATTTGGTTTCCACAAGCTCAGTCTCTATGAGATAATAACAGGACAACCAATGCCACTGTACCCGTGGGTGGGAAACATAGCAGCCAAAGGCTCCCTCCTACAATACTGCATTGGGTTGGCTCGGAAGATATCAAAGACTTACCAACTTGTCTCACAGTCCCATTCTTTAGGAACTTCAGCTGAAACTCAGTTCCTGATCCAACCTGGTGACTGAGTCTACTGGAAATGTTACCTCTGCAAAAACACTCCTTGGAGCCACAGTGGAAAGGCCCCCCACCCCCACCCTGAGCAGCCAAACTTTGGGGACTGGAGTCCTGGGTCCACCTGTCATATTTCAAAAGGGCAGTACCTTCCACTTGGATTTCAAAACCCACAGGTGACCTGATCCTAAAGATTAAATGGAGCCCGAAGCAGCCCAACATCTGATGTAGACAGCTGTTCCCAAGACCCCCGGGATGAGCAGATGACAACAGCTGATGTAGACCTCTCACCCAAGAACCTGGATGTGGACTAAGGTTTGCAGTTACTCCCTCCATGAATTAAGCCTTTTTTTTTTTCTCCTTGCTACTATCCCTGCAATCTCTCTCTCTCTCTCTCTTTTTTAAAGCAATAGGGGTTAAGTAACTTGCTCAAGGTTACACGGCCAGTTATTTCTGGGTGTGGTGCTGAGTATCTGAGCCCAGATTTGATCCCCAGGTCATCCCAACACTGGAGCCGGTGCTCTTACTCGGTGAGCCACCTGACCGCCCCTCCTTCAATCTCTTAATGTTCATGGAAGTAACAGGTTTTTTTCTTTCACTTTTATATTGTACTTATCTCCTTAAGTTGTGATTTAAATTGTGATTAATGAAAATTTTGCTATTTATGGCAAAAATTCCTGGGACTGTAAAGTTTCGAGCTTTGATTTCAGGAATAGTTGTCTGAATTGTCACAAAGTCAATAAAAGAAAATGACATGTATGGCATTCTGAGGACAGCTAAGGTGGATGTCTGTACCTGGGAAAGGTTGTGAGGATCTAGGTAGGATCCTCCTGACTTTATTTCCCTATCATGTTATTTCCTTTCCGGAAAAGGAAAATTCCCACCTGGTTAATCCTGTGTCTGGCTTTAACACTCTTTAGCTACATGATTGGCTGTCAGCTGTGACTCAAGCCTGGAATCGGAGTTAAGGGAGTTACCCCTTGTTACATGATAACTATGTCCCTCTTGTTTTCCTTTTATGGCACATTTTTATAATGAAGAAAATTTTCAAAATCATATTTCAAATGAATGCTCCTCATAGGCTGTCAAGGATCATGCCAAACTTTTTGGCCAAAAGGAGGGAATGAGAAAGGAATTTACAATTTTCATGCTAATTGATATGATATGTGTAATAAATATACTAATAATTTCGGTTTTTTGAGAGCTGCCTCTCTGTCTTGGGAGTCAGAGTTCACAATGCGGCTTGAACTGATTAATGAAAACTCTGACAACATTCACAATCACTGGACCTTAAGTGGAGCGAATCAAAAATTGTAGAACCTGTTCCTGTCACAGAACTCTGGTTCTCTACTTTAGGGTCACAACCCCCAAAGACTTGACTCCAGAATTGTTGTATTGTGGGACTTGTAGGTTTCTCATGGGAAACCACTAAGTGATTGTTTGTAATCCATCCCTCCTCCTTCCTTCCCTGTTTGTGATTCAAGTATATAACCTGCGCTTTTCCTTCAGCTAAGAGAGCATTCCTCACTCTGAAATTGATGAATTAAACTACTTGGTTACTGGTACTCCTGTCTCTAGGCCTGCTTTGAGAGGCTTTAAGCATTCTCAGGTTAGAGACTAGCTCAGTAAAAATCCCATTAACATGGGGAGGCTAAGGTGGCGAAGAGAGTAGAACCTGGCCCTGGAGTCAGGAGGACCTG
Organism: Petaurus breviceps papuanus; assembly: GCF_028583685.1. Lineage (NCBI taxonomy): Eukaryota > Metazoa > Chordata > Mammalia > Diprotodontia > Petauridae > Petaurus > Petaurus breviceps. The sequence goes on along the minus strand of NW_027187368.1, from coordinate 14,183,315 downwards.
AATTCAAATCTGACCTCATACACTTAACACTTATTAGCCTGTGACCTTGGAAAAGTCACTTAACCCCAATTGCCCTACCTTCCCCCCTCCAAAAAAAGAAGGCAAAAAATCCTATTAACACTTGAGAGGTAGGTGGTATTATAATCTCCCATTTTACAATGGAGGAAACTCAGGCAGATGGAGGTTAGATGACTTGCTCAGGGTCACACAACTAGGAAGTATCTAAGGTTGGATTTGAATTCAGGTTTTCTTGACTCCAGGCCCAGCACTGTATGCACTGCACCATCTAGCTGATTTAGGTTGGGGAGCTTGAAGAATACGGATTAGCAGACTAGAAGTAGGGGCATTCAAGTTGGAGAACCAGGGTGAGAAAAGAGATGATAGGAAGAAAGTTTAACTATCATCTAGAATTACAAAAATATGGACTTCTAAATCTAGGAGAGACCTCAAGACCTAATCCAACCTCTTTATGTTACAGACGAGGAAACTGAGGCCCAAGGACTTGCCCAAGGTCACACAGGTCCTAAGTGTTAGAGATTGTATTTGAACCCAGGTCCTCTGGCTCCAGTATCAGTGATCTTGGTAGCACACCCAGCCCAACCCTTCATTTTGCAGAAGAAACTGGAGCCCAGAATCATTGACTTGTCAAGAGTCACACAGGGGAT
>NW_027187368.1:14162113-14182250 GCF_028583685.1 Petaurus breviceps papuanus | reverse complement strand
CCCCTATCCCTTCTCTTCCCCCTCCCCTCCTCCCTCTCCTCCTCCTTTTCCTCCTCCCCCTCCCCTTCTCTTCTTCCCTCTTCTCTTCCTCCTTCTCCTCTTCTTCCTTCTTCTTCTCCATTTTCTTCTCCTCTTTCTCCTCTTCTGCCTCCTCTCCTCTTCCTCCTCTTCCTTTTTCTTATGATTCTGAAATACAAGTTGCTACTACTCTTTTAGAAGCATAGGCACACCCACATATATGCTGAGAAGAGAGAGAGTCCATTGAATCTCAGAATGGCTTGAGCTATCTGCTCAATGCCACAGGGCAGGTCAGAGACAGCAAAAATTAGAACCCATGGCCCTGTGTAAAAGGAGAACATGATGCCCCATGGGAGACCTTTGGTCAACTTGTTTATAGCTTTCTTTGCCACTGGTGCTAACCATCTTCAGCTGTGAACCCTGTGAGGTATGAATTAAACATTTTTTCCTTTAAAAAATTCTTATGCTGCTTTTTGTTTCTACATCACAGTTATTTGCAGATATACGCCCCCCCCACCACCACACACTCACCAGTGAATGAGCATGAAAAAGAAAAACAATTAAGTAAAATTAATTAATCCAGAAATGCAGCCATCAGCAGGCAGTTTTTCACATCTCCAGTCAAAGCAGGGAGGTACACTTCCTCATATTTTTAGCTTCACTTTAGGGTTCCTTTTATATATATTACTGTAGTCTCCCTGTAAGTCCCAGCTAAAATCCCAGCTTCTATAGGAAGCCTTATCCAACCTCTCTTAGTTCCAGGACCTTCCCTCTCTTAATTATTTCCTATTCATCTTGCACATGACTTGTTCCTACACATTTCTTTGCTTGTGATCTTCCCTGTTAGATTATAAGCTCCTGAAGGGCAAGGACTGTCTTTTGTATCCCTGGCACTTAGCACAGTACCTGGCATATTGTAAGTGCTTGATAAATGTTTATTGATTTTTCTCACTTAATTTTTTTCTTGCAACATGGTTAATATGGAAATATGTTTTGTATTAATTCAAGTATACATAACACGACTTCTGAATCAGTGGGGGAAGGGATGGAAAGAGGGAAGGAGAGAATTTGGAATTCAAAATTTTAAAATATCAGTGTTAAAAATAAATAATTTCTTTAAAAATATGTGTCACATAAATATGTATATATAAATATAATTTTCTTTATTCTTCTTAGCTTAATAACATTCATTACATAATTGCACTTCTCTCTCAGCTGAATTCATTCAGATCTACCACTACTGAACTCCCTCCTCAACTTCTGAGTGAGGCTGGAAAACTGCTACAGGTCCCAGGCTATTGGATGGGTCATTTAACTTGTGTGACTTGGAAACTTGCCTCATGGCCAGACTTTAGTGAGCAGGACTGATGTTAAAATGCAACCTAGGTTTAGATTTCCTGTATTCAGAGACTTCCAAAAATCTTCTCCCTCAGCCAGTCTGTTCCTCACTGTGATGCCTCGTGACAATGGAGCAGTAGACAAGAGTATTGGGCTTGGAATTAGAAAGCTCAAATCCTGCCTGACATACTTACTAGCTGTGTGATCCTGGACAAGTCATTTCTTTCTTTTAGTCTGTAAATGAGGGAGACAGATTTGATCTATGACATCTTTCCCAGCCCTGTGAGGTCCTTTTCATCCTCATTCACAGCACACTTCAGCTCCACCTAGGAGCTGTCCAGACGCACCAGGCCTGCAGCCTGACCTGAGTGACTCCCAGATGCTGGGACTGAGGCTGGTTTTTTTATACTTAGGAGAACAAGAGTTACTAAAGCCTTTCAACCCACACTGACCCCAAGGCGAGCAGATCCCAGGCACCTTTGAATACTTTAGTCAGGAGTAAGCTAGAGAGCCATGCACAGAGGCTGATGGAATTCCTTTGGAGATCAGTGATTACACCTATGAATTGTGTTTCTCCCCTTCCTTCTGGTAGAATGGGGAAGTCTGACCAAACTGTCTCAGGGAGGCAGAGGGAAAGAAGAGCTAACACTAGCATGGAGCCTGTGCTCCACGGTCAAGTGAGTGATATCAACAACATAGGTGGGAGAGATCTGTGGGCCACCACAGTCAGGACGTCTTTATGGAGGAGGCAAGACTAGAGTTGGGCCCAGAAAAAATGGAAGAATGTGGAAAGGCAAAAAGGAAGAGAGAGAACCTTCAAGGATGGATATGAACAAAGAGTGCTCTCCTTAACCCCTAACCTTGCCTAAACCTTTTTATTTTCCTTTTTTTGTTCTTTTGGAGGGGGGAGGCAGGGCAATTGAGGTTAAGTGACTTGCCCAAGGTCATACAGCTAGTAAGTGTTAAGTGTCTGAGGCTGGATTTGAACTCAGGTCCTCCTGACTCCAGGGCCAGTGCTCTATTCACTGCACTACCTAGCTGCCCCTACATTTCTTTATTTCCTTCAAAATTCCATTCAAATGATACCTTCTACCTGAAGCATGATCTTCCTGGCTGCTAGAGGTCCTTCCCCCCCCCCCGCCCCCGCAATACCTTTTAGTTATTTTGTATAAACTTATTTTTGTGTGTGTTATTTGCCCTGATAGAATTTGTCCTGTTCCTTGAGCTTTAATATCTTACTTCATATTAAACTATTTTTACATATGTCTTATTGCCCATACTAGACTGTAAACTACTTGAGGCAGGAACTGCTTTTTAACTGTCTTTATATCTTCAAGACCTAGCACAGCACATGACACTTGGACACACTTATTCAATACTCATTGATTGGTTGGACTATGGCCAGAACACAGTCCTAGGCACTAAGGAAGATACACAAATGAAAAAGGCCCAAAACTGAATAGGAAGAGAGTGGGCTAGATTGCATTCGGAGGGCTGGGCACCACTTTCAATGATCCCAAGCTGATTACTGCCACAAGACCTATCTCTTTATCACCAAGATTCTCTCTATCATGCTCTGTGGTGTGGATTATAGAACTCTATCACTCAGAATCATTAGAATTGTGACCCTTCCTTCCCCCCCTGAATACAATAGAGAGGTGGATGGTAGGTGCAAGGTGACATGGCACATGTCACCGATGATGAGATGATGATTTGTATAGAAGTGACATAAAACACATCAGTGCAGGAGACCCAAGAAAGAGACGGATCAGTCCTGTTGCTTGCCTAGAAGACGTCCTGGCTCTGGTGTCAGAGAGTTGGGGCTCCAGTCCTGCCTCTTATACCACCTGTATGACCTCAGGCAATGCTTTGGCCTGGTTTTCCTGATCTGTAAAATGAGTTGGATTAGATGGACCCTGAGATCTCTCCTAGCTCTGAATCTATGAGTTTGTGAGTCTATGATTGATGGGCCTATGTAACGACAGCAAGAGATAATATAAAAATAAGTAAAAATATATTTTTATAAAAATATAAAATATAATTTTTATAAAAATATAAAAATAAGAGAATGCTACCCCAGGACCTACAAATTATTAATAGGCCTAGAGGAAGGCCTCTAATGTGTTGGGTAGATCCTACTGGCTGTTTCTGGAAGGGCACTAACAAGAATCTGAAAGGATGAAAAGGTGTACCAGTGGAATGATTCTCATCACCAGTGAGATCAGGGACCCATCAAAGCATTCAGATATAATGGTATAGGAGAAGTACAGAGTGTTATGTGATGATATGAGGTAGGAATTATTTTTAGCTATATTTAGCGTCAGGAAATGTTTCATGGAAGAAGCAACATTTGAGCTCAGCCTTGAAGAATATGGAGAGGGGGTTCTTAGCCTTTTTTATGAGCAGCTCTGTAGTACAGTGGACAGAGAACTGGGTCTGGAATCAGGAAGACCTGAGTTCAAATGTAACCTCGGACTCTTACTAGTTGTGTCACCCTAGGCGACACTTTACCTCTCTTTGTCTCAGTTTCCGCATCTGTAAAGTGGGTATAAATAGCAGCACCTATCTGGAAGGATTTCTGTGAGGGTCAAATGAGATAATAATTATGAAGTGTTTGGTATGTAAGTAAGCACTATATAAATGTTAGCTACTATGTATTATTATTCATGTTAGGGACCCCTTTGACAGTCTGATGAAGGCTCTCTCAGGATAATATTTTTAAGTGAATATAATTAAAATATATAGGATTATAAAGGAAAAAATTATATTATAAAAGTTAGCAATTTTTTTTAAAGCACATTTATAAACCTCAGGTTAGGAACCCCTGATGATGTCAAAAGGCAGAGATGGCAGAGCATGAAAGCTTCCTTGCCCTTTATTTTTATTCAAATAGCCTCTGTCTTAAATGCCAGCTATGGGGCTGACGGGATGGGAGGCAAGAGGGTAGGGAAATGAAGGGGGAAGTGTAGAGAGAGAAAGGGGTATAGTGTGAAGTTGTTTTTCTCTCCCAGCTGCATGGACACCTCCAGCTGGTGGTCTGTTCCCCTAGGGGATGGCCATTGGTGGGGAGGGGAACCAGGAACATGGTTCAGTTACACAACCTACAGGTTGCTCCCTTCAGAAAAGAGGAAGTACCTACTGGACTTCCCCATCAGTTGGGGTTGTCAAGTTCAGCACTCTTGGGGGAGGGGGAGCCCCAAAGGTGTAGGAAGGGCAAGGCAAGAGGCTTCCAGGGCTGGGCTCTGGGCCCAGAGGGCACAGGGAGGGCCTCTGGGACTTACCCAGCCCAAATTACCGTCAGAACTGACATAGTATGAGTGGTGAAGAAACACATCCCTACCGAAAAGATGTGGGTGGGGTGAGGATGTCAAAAGATATTTGTGCCCTATTTCTGAGATAATTACCATCATTGTCATAATAACATCAGCTTTCACTAAATACCTTCTCTTATGCCTCCTTGTGGCATGAAAGTGGACCATGCTGATAGAGTCCAAACTCCAGCTAAATCCCACCAAACTTCAAAGACTTTAGGTTTAGTAATGGCCCAGGTGCTTGTTGTCTAAAGGCCAGTCCAAGCTCATAGGATCTTGAATTTGGAGCTGGAAGGAAGCTCAAGTTATCTAGTGCAGGGAAATTGAGGCCCTAAAAGGCTGAGCAGCTCTCCAAAGTCGAACCAGCAATAAATAGGAGAGCCAGAATATGAAGACAGAACCCTTCACTACAAATCCAGCATGCTTTCCTCTGTACCATTTTGCTTGCAATAATTTCAGAAAGGCTGCTGATGAATTTTTTTGTCTCATCAATTTGAAGAATATCTTCTTTATATTATGAAATATCATAGAAGCTATCTATGTATTTGTTGTTATTCAGTCATGTTCAACTCTTCATGACCCCATCTGGGGTTTTCTTGGGCAAAGATAGTGGAGTGATTTGCCATTTCCTTCTCCAGTTCATTTGAGGAAACTGAGGCAGACAGGCTAAGTGACTTGTCCAGGGTCATACAGCTAGTAAATATCTGAGACTGGATTTGAAGTCAGGTCTCCCTGACTCCAAGGTTGGCTCACTATCTATCCACTGTGCCACCTCGCTTCCCTGTCTATATCTATGAGATGATATAGTTAAGCACTTTGAGAAATACAAAGCATTGTGTAAATGTCAGTTAATGTTATTATTATTTTAGAAGAGTTGTGCTCTATGTTGGTGACAGTGGACCCACTCTGACAAAAGCAAGGCTACATTAAGTGCTCACATAAAAAGAACAAGAGTTCATGTTTCTGTGTTGCTTTAGTACTAATAAAATCCTTCACTTTTAGCACCATTATAAGGTTAATAGTATTATGATCCTCACTTTACAGAGCAGGCAACTGATCCCCGGAGAGGGTAAGGGACTTTCCCTGGGTCACACATTACGTGGCACATCCAGGTTTTGAATCCAAGCCAGAGCTCTTTCCTCTACATGGGAACTTAGAAAAGGAAATTAATGTCCCTCCTTTTTCTTTGCCCTGCTCTTGAGCAGGTCCTTGAAGATCCAATTCAAAGCCTACCCCTTCTGTGAAGCCTTCCCTGACTACTAGATGCCTTGGGGATCTCTTTCGACACTGGGCTAATCTCCTTTCTCACAGGATACAGAGCATAAACTGCCTGTTTAAACCTTAGAGGTCGAGTTCTTTCTTTTCAGGTAGATTTTGATTTCCCCAAAGGCAGGACTGAACCTCTTGTGATCTGCCCCTCCCTCCCTACCCTTCGGTGTAGTTAAGGGTTTCAGCATACATCTATTGGTGTTGATGTCTGTGACCCTGTGCAAGTCACTTAACCCTGTTTGCCTCAATTTCCTCATTTGTCAAATGAGCTAGAAAAGGAAATGACAAATGACTCCAGTATCTTTGCCAAGGAGAGAGTCTAAGCAACAACAGCAAAGTCTGGAGAAGTGGAAAGAGTGTTGAACTTGGTTTCAAATCCTGGTTCCGCCGTTATTAGCGCTGTGTTCTTGGGAAAATAACTTTCTGACTCTCAATTTCTTCAGGTATTAAATGAGAGAATGGGCTGGTAAAGTGATCTAAGGTCCCTTCTATGAATAAGTTAATATAGTTTCCACTCACCCCCTCTATATGCCCATCTATACTGGATCCTGATGCCCCACAATCTCCATACCCCTAGGCTGAGGCCGCTTGATGTGATGATAGGGTCAAGGCAAGTCAACCAGCATTTACTAAACACCTACTATGTACCAGCCATTGTACTATTATCTCACATAAGATAATATTTGTAAAGCACTTAGCATGTTACCTAGATCAGTAGGCACTTAATTAATGCTTGTTCCTTACCCCCCTCCCCCCCCAAGCACTGGTCATGTGAGATCAGAAGCTCCAGGAAGATCTCTTTTACCTCTCTTATCACCAAAGGATAAGCCCCTCATCTCTCAACTGGAAACAAGGATGAGACTGGGTGGCTGGGCTATCTCCCAGGGAGCTTGCATCCTGGCATGGGTTCTGTCTTCCTTCATAGGACCATAGTCTCAGAATTGGAAGGGATCTCAAAGGGCATCTCAATCCATCCCATATCTGAGTGGGAATCTCCTTTATAATTTAATTTCTGCTTGAGCTCCTCCAATAACAGGAACTCACTACCTTCTAATTATACCTTATATACCTCAGCACCATTCCACTCTTGAACAGCTCTTATTGGTAGGAACTTGTTTTCCTTTACATGGAGTTGAAATATGCCCCTCTGCAGTTTCCACCCAATGGATCTACTTTTGTCCTCTGGGTCCAAGCAAAACAAGTCTCATCCTTCTACAAGATAGCTCTTCTAATCCAGAGTTCACCCTGAGTTTTTGCATATCCTTGGCCCTTTCTGGACAGCAGGTCTGATAGGCTGTAGTGAGAAAGGGTAGGTAAGAAAACAGGGGACCCTGAGGACTTGAAGGACAAAGTTCTTTCCAGTGTTGGGGAGTCTAGGAGGCACTGAATTGAAAATAAACTTTGCCAGTTTCACAATCTTGCTGCAGGCTGACCTGGCCCTATGCCCACCCAAGGGGAAGTTCCATGCTTGTTGCTTCTGTCACCAGGCTGAGAACCAGCTGATGCCACCAGTGGCTCCAGGAAGAGATGGGCGGAAGTGACTGTCAGGATAAATTTGAATCACTTGTGGGGAATGAAGGGGAAAAGTCCTGACCCCTCTAGGGTCAGTAGGCCCTTCGTTCCAGGAGAGCGGCTGGTTCAATTTTTTTTAATTCTTTGAAATAAAAGGGAAGTTTGGGGTGGGGTGAGAACTTCCTTAGTGATGAAGGAAGTTGCCCCATCCCTGAGGTAATAGGCTTCTATGACAGGACAGGGACATGAGCCCTTTTGTCTTTTGGGGGAAGCTGGTTAGGAAGACCAGGTTCTATGAGCAGATCCTGAACTGATCCTGGGTTTCCCTGGTCATTCCTAGAGCCTTTAAAGTTTACAAGACACTTTCCTCACAATTACTCTGTGAGGTAGGCAATGTAAATTACTTTTAAGAGAAAATGAGGCTCAATGGGATTAAATGATTTGCCCAGGATCACACAACCAGGAAGTGTGAGTGGGGATTTGATCCCAGGCCTTCTGGTTCTAAGCCTAGCCCTCTTTTTGTTACATATACAACATTGTCTCTGAGAAAGCCCTCAGGGAAATGTTCCCTCTACAAATTATCCTAACACTCCTCCACTCAAGAACTAACAAGATTTCCCAGCTGAACCTCTCTGAATCTCAGTTTCCCTATCTGTGAAATAAGAATATTATGTCCCACAACAGGGTTGTTGTGAGGATCAAATAAGATAATGTATGTAAAGTGCTTTCAAATCTCATAGTGCTACATCAGTGTTAGCTGTTACTGTCATTGCTGCAATATCATTCTCATCTTTTCAGTGAAGTTATTATTATGACTATGACTACCATCATTATTGCATAGAAAATTTAGTCCAAACCCCTCAGCTCTTCCAAGGGCTTCCATACCCTTGGTCCACTCTAGCTAATCAATTTTCTTTACTCCTATTCCCTTATAAGTAGCTCCCAGCTCTGTCCTGGAAGGACCCCTCACTATCCCCTGAACACACCAGGTCCCATAGAATGTAGGGTCCCTAAGGTAAAGAAATGTTTGTTCTTTGTCTTTGTATTCCCCTTGCCTAGAATAGTTCCTGATTTTTAATCAGTGCTTAATCAATGCTTGCTAATGAATTGATTACTACTTCCATGCCTTTATTCATTCTGGCTCCCCTTCACACATTTCTATTGCTTTCCCTACTGTTCTTTCTTTGTCAAAATCCTACTCCTAGCAAGTTCCATCTATTGTAGGAAGCCTTTCCTAACCATGCTATAGTGACCCTCTCCCTTTCCCAAGATCCAGGGTATTTGCTAACTTTTGTCAATTTTGACCTTCCATTGCATTAAGTCTAACATTTGATTCTGCACTATTCTAATTCAGTTTTTGATGTATGAATCCTCCTAACAGTCTTCCTAACTGGACTATGAGCTCCTTGTGATCAAAGAACTTGTGTCTTCTACTGCTCCCCTCCTCCAGGGTACTGAACACTGGACCAAGTACATAATAAGTAGTCAGTAAAGACTTAGAAAGTTCTTGGATGGGGGGGGAATACCCCTGTGGTACCTTCTCCTGCAGAGGATGCTGGTGGATTGCTTGAGCAAGAGAATTCTGAGCTTCTGAAGGGCTTGAGTTTAGGAGTTCAAAGCTACATTAGGGCTAAAATGCCAAGCCACTGTCCATACTAAATTTGGTATTAATACAGTGATGGGGGGGAGGTTAGTGGGAGGGAGGAGTTACCAGGTTGCCTAAGAAGGGCAAAGTAGTCCAGGTTAAAACTGTAGCATGTCAATTGGACCCATGAGTGGTGGCTGTATTTCCAGCCTGGGTGAGATAGGAAGACCCAGTCTTCTCCCTCTACCCCCTAAGAAGACAGAAAGCTAAAAAATGTCAGAGCTAGGAGGGACATTAGATATTAGAATATCAGGACTGAACACAATCTTAGAACACAGAACATAACATATCAGAGCTGGAAGGAACCCTAAAGCATGGACTGTCAAAGTTCAAAGGGATTCCAGAGATCATTTATCCCAATCCCTGCATTTTAGAGATGGGGAAACTGAGAACCAAAAAAAAGAAAATCATTTCCCAAGAGTGACACAATGAAATAATGGGAAATCTAGGAATAGAACCCAGGTTTCTTAAACTCCAGTCTAGTCCACTAATCTCTCTGGGCCTCAGTTTCCTCCTCTATAATATGAGGGGGTTAATTAGATTATCCTGAAGATCTTTCCCAGATCTTTCCATGATTGTCATTGAATTTCACTTTGGAATCCTAAATGGAAATAATCTGTAAACATTCTTTCAAGAGATGGTGAGGGAAAAGGCCTTTTAGTTTTTGTTAAGATCAGGCTACTCCCCATCCTCTATGGATTTACTTTTTTAGTGTCTTCTTGCAGCCCCAAGGAGACCCTGAGCACCAAGAATATAAGCTCTGATAATTCCTGGAAAGTTGGAAGGTCTCTGGGGCCCCAAGATGCATCTGTTGTTCAATATTGCTAACTAAATTCAGAGAATCTCACTATCTGAGGAACAGCCATGAGAGAATGGTTCTTTGGACCACAACAACTTTTGAACCCAGATTCAAAGGTTTGAAAGAATTGGGAACTGTATCAGGGGAAAGAACACCTACATTGATGAAATAATGTATCCTTTAAAGTCCTATAGGTTTTTCCATAGTTGATCTTTGTGAGGAGCCAAAGTGGCCTGATTCAGGACTCAGATATTAAATCCTAATAGTGGACTTTAAAACAAGAGCTCTTTGAGATGCGACTTTTTTGTTAAGTTAGCTCCTGAGTTCTTTGTTATGGGTCACACTTATAAGGATGTTGTTTGAGTTCTGAGACCAGTAGGCTCTTCCCCAAGACTTTAGTTATTTGGCTCCTATGCAAATGCCCTTGATGATGGAGGCTTTGGCTTAGGCCTTGAAGCCAGATCTCAAGAGAATCCTTTGTAATGTGACTGCCTATGAAAGGAGTTAACTGACTCTTCCTGAGACTCTCTGGCACCTAGAGAACAAAGCCTTATCAAGTTACCTATTCTGTGCTACTTCCAGGATATAATAGACTAAAATAATTATAAGAATATTTGAGTCTTTTTTGTCTCATTCCTCTGTAAAAACCCTGTCCTAAGAATCAATAAATGGAGTTCATCATTCTTCCTTGAACTACCCACATGGCCCAGTCATTTCTTATTCATGTTTCCGCGTCATGCTCAGTGCCTGGACACTGAGTAGCGCACAGCAGGTCTTCCTATTGGGAGGGATAGAGGGTTGTCCTGGGCCCTATTCAGTCTGGCTGGACCCAAGGGGTATTTAATGTTCCTTTTAGTAGTTCCTAGCTTGTTCTTATCTAGTCTGCCAAGACAGGGTACCATCCCTCTCTTCCAACTGCCCTCTTGGAACACCAAAGCTAATGCAAGCTGGGAACTAAGAGGGTTTGCTTAAGGAGTGCCCCCTCCAACCCAACCCCCTCCCCCCCACCAAAGGGACAGTATTGGGCTGAGTTGCTGAGAACCCATGTGAAGTAGGTCCTCTAAAAACCCATGAGTGACCAAGGACCAGAGCCATAACCCTGCTGCTGGCAGAACCTAGTACTGCAGAGGCACTGTAGTCCTCAACTGGGAAAGGGCTGGGTCGGTGACCAGTTTGCCATCCTCAGGGCAGGGGCCAGCCATAATGTTCTTGCTCCCTTGTCTTGCCTCCTCCACTCCCTCTGAAATTAATCCCAGATTTCTTTTATTGAGGTCCCCGTTCCCCCACTAACACCCTCCAAGCCCTCACTTAAATGCTTTCAGTTGAGCTTCTGCCTTCTCTGAGTATATGGATCACAATATTTAGAGCTGAATAGGACCTTAGAGACCATCTATCACAGAGATGCAACCATTTTGGGTTTGTAGGACTGCTTTGGGGGTGAAACCTATGGATCCCTTTTCTGATTAGTGTTTTTAAATGCATAAAACAAAATCCATGAGATTACAAAGGAAACTAAAGGTTAATAAAAATAAAGATAAAATTTCTTTTCCCATCCAAGTTCATGACCCCAGGTTAAGAACCCTTGATCTAGTCCAAGCCCCCATTTCACAGATGAGAAAAGTGAGTCCCGGAGGGGTTAGTTATTTGCTCAAGGTTACTATGTAGTAAATTTAAATCAAGGGCCTCTGACTCCAAATTAAATTGTCTTTTTCTTATGCCACACCAAACCTGACCCAGTGAAAATCTCCCAGGCCTCTTTACCACACATCCCAGACACAAAGCCTTTTGTCACAGCCATGCCATCTACGCCCTCTATATGGCCCCCAGTATGTGTGGTTGGAGGTGGGCTTCTCACAGGTAGTTGTCCTCTCCTTCCTCAGCTCTCCCTGGGCCCTCCTCCTCATCCCTGCCACCCTCCTCCTCTCCCTCCTGTGCCAGGGCCTCGATGTCATGGGTGATGCCAGTGAGAATGCGATTGAAGGCCTCAGCTTCCGGACGAGGAGTTCGACTGTCATAGCTGCGCACAGCAGAGGCTGACGTGGAGCTCATACTTCGCTTGATCCGGCCAAAGCTGTCAGTGAGGATGCCACCCTCTCGGATGCCCACACCCTCCAGGAAGCCTTCAAAGTAGCCGATGTCCTGGTCCGGGATAAAAGGCCGCATCCCTGTGGGGGCCAAGAGGTAGGCAGCCACTTTGTTATCCCCACTGTCTCCTGCCCCATACTTCCCAGTCAAAGGGGGAAGGAGCCCCAGCAGCCCCAGTCTGAGCCTCTGAATCAGCAAGACTGGTATCTTCAGCCCCATGTAGCTCCTTAATAGAGGGAGTGACTGGGAATTATAGGTTCATAGATTTAGAGCTGGAAGGGACCTTAGGTTATCTGATCCAGCTCCCTCATTTATTTTTCTTTTTGGAGGGGGAAGGCAGGGTGATTGGGGTTAAGTGACTTGCCCAAGGCCACACAGCTAGTAAGTACCAAGAATCTGAGGCCTATCCTAACTCAGGTCCTCCTGACTCCTGAGTAGGCTGGTGCCCTACTCACTGTACCACCTGGTCACCCCCCAGCTCCCTCATTTTATAAATAAGGAAGCTGACACCCAAAGGATATCACTAGTAAATGACAGGGGTCACAATGGCAGAGTCCAAGTTTGAACCCAAGTCCTCGGGTGCTTTTCTCATTGCTACCTCTCTCAGAGGATGTACCAGAGCCTGAACTGAACTGGACATAATTGGATACACTGCCAAGCCTTCTTACCAACTGCCTTCTGGGCATTGCTGAGCAAGGTCACCTGGGGAAACATGCTTTTATTGTATTTATTAAGTCACTAGAGGAAGCTCTGAAAGGGCAGGCACCGAGTCCTCAGTCTTACCTCTCTCAGAACTCTGCACAGGGTCCTTACACACACCACAGATGCTCTAAAGGCTTGTTGAATGAGACATGGGAATGCCTTTCTTATGATGGTGACGCTGGTGATAATTAGGAAGGTTGTGAAGGGTGGATGGCGGTAATGGTGTTAATGTCTAGAGGGTTCAATCAATTTTTGATGAATTGGATGGTGAGGGGAAGGGACTGGGGATAGAGACTGGAGTGATGGTGGTATTGATGATACTGGTGTAGCAGAGGTGAGAATGACAGGTGGTGGTAGCGATGACGATGGCTATTGTGATGATGGGGGAGATAATGGTGGCAGTGGTGATCATAGTCATAGTGACAATTGAGTAAGATCCCATAGGGTCCCTTTGTATCACCAAGTCCAACCATCTCATTTTAAAGAGAAGGAAACTAAGATCCAGAATGAAGTGTCTTGCCTGACATTACACAGGTGGTACAAGGCAGAGGCGGGACTGGAACCCAGTTCTTTGTGGTGACAGTGTTAATGGGGATGTGGACAGGGTCCAGGGCTGATCCTTGAAATGGGAGGAGGGATATCTGATTGCATGCTGCCATGGGGAGGGGGAGGGGGAAGGAGAGGGCGAGGGAGAAAATTTGGATCTCAAGGGATCGTGGAACTGAATGTTGTAATCTAAAAGTAAATGAATAATTTAAAATAAAAAGTAAAAGAAATAAAGATCACAAAGAGATAATTAACAAAAAAAGAAATGGGAAGAGGGGTTAGAGCATGCTCACCCAGGAGAAGGAATTTCCTCTTGTCTCCATAGAGCCGGAGGAGATGCCCACAGTATTCCTGCACAGACAGCCCCAGCCTGTATTCTCTCAGCAGCAGAGCAAACTGCTGGATCTCTGGTGGTGACAGCTTGTTTCGCAACTGTGGGGAAGAGCCAGGAGGTGAGACCAAGCAAAAGACAGAGGACAGGTCCACTGTGTGGCAAAGTATGGCAAGCATGACTACTGGGGGTGAGGCTGTAGGCAATTCAGGAGGCAGAGGGCACATGGAAAGCGGGATGGCCTGAGATCTCAGTGCTCTATTAGCTAGAAATGTTTAGGAACATGGCCCTATATATCCCCTCTCTGCTTGCTTCCTAGAGAATCAGGGAGAGGATGGAGGCCCAGGACAGCACCCAACTACAGGGACATATATCTCTGTCCTCTGTCCCATCAGAGGACTCCACTGAGGGATCTGGGCATGGGAGTACAGGTGGCAGGTAAGCAGAGGTCCTAAGAGAAAGGGGAAGATGTAAACTTCCAGAGTAGGAAAGGGGCAGGTGGGAGCTCCCATGGGGCACCTGGGGGAAAGAGGCAGAGGTTTCATTGGGCACCACAGGATGTGGGTATGTGGGAGGAGGAGAGAGACAGGTGAAGTAGACAGGGATATGAATGGGTGTGAGAGGATGAGAGTAGGGGTAGGGAATGCTCTGAATGAGCAGAGGCTTCCATAGGACAGGTGAGCTGGGATAATCTCCAGAGCTAGGGAAAGTGACCTTGCCTAGGCCTTACCGTCACCATGTAGTCCTGTAGCTGCTCCAGACCCAGGCTGCTGCCATCACTCTCACTGCAGTGAGATCCCTGGAAGGAGGGTGTGGATGTCCCACTATAATAGGCTTCGAAGGTGTCATGGGAGCCATTACTGGAAGGCACAGACAGAGACAGGTGCCCTGACTCACTCCACTGGGCCCTCCCTGCCTGCTTGACCACCCTGCTCCCCAATCTTCCCCTCTGCTGTGGTCTCTTCAGCCCAGTGTGCGGTTTCCTAGGGTCTGCCACGTTAGTCAATCTGTCAATAAATATTTAATAAGCATCTTTGTGTGCCAGGCACTGTGCTAAGTGCTAGGAATACAAAGAGAGACAAAAGACAGACCATGTTATCAAGGAGCTCATGGTACAAACAACTGGGTATGACCATGTTACATACAAGATAAATTTGGAAATAATCAACAAAGGGAAGGTACTAGAATTCTGGGTGATCATGCTAAAACAGAAGCATCAGATACCCAACACAGACTATGAGCTCCACCGGGGCAGGAATAAATGGCATGCATCTTAACTCAACTTGGCCTCTTTACCCAGGGCCCTTCACATAGCAGGTATTGAATAAACTTGGAATGTTTAATAAATGAAATCCCAGTTACCCAAGGAGAGAGCCCAGCTTTGTATGGCTAATCCCAGGTTTTCGGCCTGCAACACACCTCCCCTTCTCCTCCTCCCCACTCATCTAAGTGCCAGCCACTCATTCTCTCTCTCTCTCTCTCTCTCTCTCTCTCTCTCTCTCTCTCTCTCTCTCGGGGATGGTTGTGAAGGGTTGATGACAGGTGTATGCTGGAGCCCAGAGCCAGGGCTAAATTTTCAGTGTAAGTATTTACACCTCAGAAATCTGCAAATGTTACACATCAAGGCTTGATTTATTGTTTTATTGATTGTCTAAACTTAATAAAGTGTTAAAAATGCAGATTAAACTTAGAAGTATGTGTTCATATAAATTTTTTTTCCTTTTGAGAGCCCGTTTGTTAACCATTCACCAGCACAGCTCTGACTGAGGGTGACAATGACATTGTGGATGAGAGAGGAGTCAATAAATCTTCGATAAATTTAATTGAATGGTGCTGGGGTGGGGGGAAGATTTAGTTAGTGGAGTGATCATAGGATCATAGAATGGGAGCTGAGAAGAATCTTGGACTATAACATACACTGCTGATCAGGGGCTGTTTGCCAAGTGCAATCTCATCTTTAACTAGGATCAGCGGATCAGTTTTAGACACACAGAGAAATCATAAGCATGTTACATACACCAATGGCACTCAAAATAATTTCTCAATTATACAAGTGTCTCTAAAGTCTGTACACATAGGAAATCTCATTAACTATGCATATTTTCAAGAAGTGAAATGATTTACATTTTCAACATTTTATTTAACTAGCATAAATGACATTTCATAGGAAGACATAGGAGACACATAGGAAATCTCATTAATTAATTAAATTAATCTCATTAATATGGAAAATAGTCCCCAATAGCTAATGAAAATTTTTATTCTATATGAAATTATCAGGACTAAGATTTATGGTAGTTAAATAAAATGTTGGTGAAAATTTAATTCATTTCATTTCTTGAAAATATGCATAGTTAATGAGATGTCCTATGTGTCCAGATTTTAGGGACACCCTGTATACGGGTTAAAAAAAATATGCTGATTGAAAGAAGTTCAAATGTAGCAGAAAGCACCCTGCTCTTGAGGGCAAAAGAACTGTGTGTCCCAGGACCAACACTTTCTATTAATATGATGTGATGCTTGTTGATTGGTGTGGCTAATTTGTGAGATGACCCTGTGTTACCTTTTGCTTGCTCTGCGGTGTAGTGAAAAGTGCTGGATTTGGAGTCAGAAACATTTGGATCCAAATGCCAGCTTTTCTATCTGTTACAAGATGATTGATAAAGTTCCTGTCAGCTCTTTTATTTATTACAATTATTAGCGTCTCTCCTAGTTCATCTATTTACTGAAGTTGATAACCAGCTCCTTTCAAGCTCTCAGGTCTGTGATCTTGTAAAATGTGCAGCTTTGGGTAAGCTCCTTCCCCTCCTTGTGCCTCAGTTTCCTTATTGGTCAACTGAGGGCACTGGACAAGATGACCTCTAAAGTTCCTTCTAGCCTAGACTTTCTATGATCTGTGTTCTAAGGTCCCTCCCAGCACTTGTGCTCCATATGTCTTTTTTTTGGCTCGGTGAGTTTCAAGCCTGCTAGGTAATGACCAAGCATCTTTAATTTCCTCAGCGGCCCCCACAGCGCCTAGAGCCAGGCTAGCACACAGCAGGGACTCAGTCAGGGATACCCTTCTTGCCATACATGGATGAATAATTTCCCCAGGAAACAACCAGAGGTATATGGGGTAACCACTGGGGTGCATGGAGAGAGGGATGGGAATTAGGTGGGGAAGGGGAGAGGGGACAGTACCAGATCTCTGGGGGAAGTCGGTACCTACAAAGAACTACAGCAACTGAAATCGGCATCATAGCCATAGGTCCCATCCGTGCGGCAGCTCTCACCTGCAGCAGGACAGAGATCAGTTAGAAGACAAAGCAAGATTCCATCATTTCCTGGGGCCATCTTCTTTCCCTCCACTGGCCTCATCACCAGATGTATCCTAGGAACCAATCTCTAATTCCTATCCTTGTGAAATTCCCTACCCTTTAATGATAGGTCATATTTCCTTGGCCATTTAAGGCTTACAAAGCATTTTCCAGAGAATATTTTTAAAAAAGACAGTGGGTTAGGTAGTTAAAATATTATCTCCATAATACAGAAAAGGAGACTAGGGATCAGAGACAGGAAGTGATTTGTCCAGGGTCATTGTAATTAGTAAATGTCAGAGCCAGGATTTGAACTCAGACCTCTTGCCTACAAAACAATCCTCTTTCTACTATACTACAGTCTCCTTTTCTAAGCCATGAAATATAAAGGATAATTAAAGGATCTAGGTGTATTTAGGATAGAGAAGAAAAGATTTAGGGGCAAGATGGGGACAGAATGGGGCAGGATTGGGGCAGGATCCCTCCCTGTCTTCAAAAATCTTGAAAGCCATCACTGGGTTTAGACTTGTTCTTCATGGCCCCAGAGGGCAGAATCAGGAGCAGTCAGTGGAAATTATAATGAGGCAGATTTAGTGTTGATGTAGGATCCTATCTAGAGCCATTTAATTCAACCCTCCCCCCCATCCATTTAGAGGTGAAGAAACAGAGGCCCAGACAGATTTGGGACTCTAAGGTCACATCGCAGACATGGGATTTGAACCCCAGGTTCTATGTGTGAGCTCCCTGTAATGGGAAGTATTCAAACTGGGTGGATCCTTAATCAAGGATACCATAGAGGAGGCTCTTTGGAAGGATGAAAAGCTGGTCTGGAGACCTCCCAGATCTCTTTTAGTTCTAGAAGCCCCTAATTCTAGTCTTCGTCCCTGCTCCAAAATTAAATCTCAGGTCCTGTCAAAGCAGGAAGCAGGCATATCCTTTCTTCTCTTGGGTGTCTCCCAGTGCAGAGCACAGGGCTGGACACACAGGAGGAAGGTGTAATAATAAATTAATTAAGACATTATTAATAATAATTAATAATAATCAAGACCTATTATTTATAAAGACTTCTTGATTAGTTGATTAAGTCTGGAATCCCTCAGGACCAGGCCCTCTGGCTCCTCAGCTTCTAGTTCCCTTCTCCTTTATCTAGATCTGCCTTTCTCTTGCTCCTCCAATCTTTGCATGTACAATCAAACTCCTGTCTGAGTTGGGTTGGAAAAGGCTGGAAAGACAAATGGAGTCTAACCAAATTGCATGACTCTCATTTATCCACTTCTGTATCAGCTCCCCCTACCCCCAGTGTCTAGGGCAGGGCCAGCACAAGAGTGGCTCATCAAAAGATACCTCCTCCTTTGCCTAATATTGGCCCACAATTTCCACAAGGAACAGAAAAAGGAATCTGGAGTGACAGCTAGCTGTGGGGAACAGAAGAAGGGATCTTTGCCTAGTCCTGGAATGCCCTTTCTCTGCTCCTTCCCACCATCTCTACCTGCCTGAAATCCTTTCTTTACCTTAAGGCCCAGCTCAAATGCTTTGACCTCCATTAAGCCTTCCTTGATTTTCTCCCCACTCTCTAAAGATGGAAGTGATCTCTTTTATCTAATTTTACAGTACTTTGTTCACACCTCTCTTGAGTACTTATTGGAGAGACATTCTAGCATAATAGAAAGTCACTGGACTTGGAGTTAGAAGTCCAGAGTATGAGTCATAGAAATCATAGCAACTCAGAAATAAAAGGGACTGGCCCAGCCAGTACCAGAACAGATATTGTCTCTAGCATATAGCCAACAAAGAGCCGTCCAGCCTCCACTTAAAGATCTTCCGTGATGGGGGATATATTACCTTTCAAAGTAGTCCCTTCTACTTTCAGACTGCTCTAATTATTGTCACGGGGATGGCTAGGTGGCACAGTGGACACAGTGCCAGACCCTGAATAAAGAAAACGTATCTTCCTGACTTTAAATCTGGCCTCAGATACCTACTAGCTGTGTGACCCTAGGCAAGTCACTTAACCTGTTTGCCTCAGTTTCCTCATTTATAAAATGAGCTGGAGAAGGAAATGGCAAACCACTCCAGTATCTATGCCAAAATATGGGGTCACAATTCCAAAAGACTCATGATCAAAAGATATATCCACATCCAGAGAAAGAGAAGTAGAGTCTAAATGGAAGTTAAAACAAACGACTTGCTCTGTTTCTTTTTCTTGTTTTATTTCCTCTTTCCCACCGGTCATTCAGTCAGTTATAATCCTCCTTTACAACCTGACTAATGATTAATGTGAAGATATTTGTAGTTCCTATATTTGAGTGCATGCCGCCATGATGGGGGGGAGGGAGGGGAAGAAAATCTGAAACTCAAGGGACTGTGGAACCGAATGTTGTAAACTAAAAGTAAATAACAAATCAATTAAAATTAAAAAAAGATATGGGGTCACAAAGAGTCAAACATGAAAAGCAACTGAACAGCAAGTTATTGACAAGTTTTTCCACGTATGGTCCTGAAGTCCAAGGGTATGGTATAGTGGGAAGAAAACTGGATTTGGAGTCAGAAGACCTGGGTCCCAGTACTGGCTTAATTACCTGTGTGACTTTCAGTAAATCCCTTAACCTTTTTGGGCCTAGTTTCCTCATCTGTAAAATGAAGGGGTTGGATTGAAGGAAGGAAACAAGAGTTTATTAAGAGCCTACTATGTGGTAGGCACTGTGCTAAGGGCTTTATAATTATTATCTCATTTGATCCCCACAACAAGCCCATGAGGAAGGTGTTGTTATTGTCCCTATTTTGCAGATGAGGAAACTGAGGCAAATAGGGATTAAATGACTTACCAAGAGTCACACAGCTAGTAAGTGTCTGAGGTCACATTCAAAGTTAGGAAGATGAGTTTTCCCAACTCTAACAGCTCTGTGCCACCTAGCTGCCCCTTTATACATAGTAGGTGCTAAATAAATGTATGGAGGTGATTGATGAATGAGGAATAGCTTTCTAGCCCTTGTATACTCTCAAAGGCAGCTGATCTGTACTCCCTGTCTAGTTAGATTGTCTGACCTGGGTTTAAATCTTTTCTTTGGATCTTATTATGTGTGTGTGACCCTGAGCAAATCACTGAACCTCTCTAGGCCTTATTTTCTCCATCTGAAAAAAAAATGAAGGGGTTGTACTGGCTGAGAGGCATTAAGGAGTAGAGACTAGTGTTCTGGACTTGGAGTCAGGAACACCTGATTTCAGATCCACCTGAGGCTTACTAGCTGTATGATGCCCGCCCCCCACCGAGGGAGTACAGATCAG
>NW_027187368.1:14149143-14162013 GCF_028583685.1 Petaurus breviceps papuanus | reverse complement strand
CCCCCCGCATTCAGTCACATAACCTCTCTAAGCTTCAGTTTTTCCTCATCTGTAAATATAAGGGGGCTGGACTACCCGATCTCTTGAGGGCCCTTCCAACTCTAACTTCTCTGATCGTTTGGTTCATTTCATTTTGGTTTGAGGACAAGTATGAAGACGGAGGCCCCAAGGGGAAGTCGCCCCGACCCAGGACTCACTGCGGCTGATAAGCCAGGGCCGTTCCGGGGTGGAGGTGTAGTGGTAGCCTGCCCGGTCCACACACTCTATGGTCTGATCTCCATAGATGATCTGGAAGACCTGGCAGATGAGAGCACAGGATTCTTCTGCTGCATCCTGACCACAAAAGAGAGGAGATGTTAGTCACTGAGAACAGCTCTGAGCTGGGGTGTGGGGGTGGTAGGTGAGGCAGCTTTGGCAGCCTAGAAAGTGAGAAACAGAGTGATGCTGAGAAAAGAGCCCTGGAGCAGAGACTCGGGAGACCCAGGTTCTAGACACAGCTCTGTCTCCAATTTGCTGTGTACTTTTGGACAAATTATATCCCCTCTCTGAGTCTTACTTTCCCTATTTGTGAAATGAGTGGGTTGGCCTGTGGGGTTTCTCTAGGGCCCCTTATAGCTCACATTCTATGCTGTTTGAAAAGGTTCCTTCCAGCTTTAACATTCTAACCGGTTATAACATTCTTCTCTAGCCCTCTCTTTGAGCCATTGTGACTATTCCCTACAAAGGGGCATTGGAGGGAGGCTAGGAGTCCTAAAGGCTCCAGAGGGGGAAAAAAAAGATTGATTCTCATACTAGGTCTTGACCATCCGGTTGGGGATATATTTAAAACAGGTCTGGCTTTGAGGGAACCCCCTTTAATTACAGGCATCCACATTGCAGGAGCTAGGGATGTGGCACCACTGTGATCTAGAAATTCCGTGTAAAATTTTTGGCCTTCCTTTCATACCAGAGAAGAAGTCTGAATTTTTTCTTTCTTTTACGGGGTGTTTACAATACCTTATTGTAAAATTTGGGTTGATATTATACAATATTATACATATGTTTTATGCATTCTGAGTTTAACTTTTCCTGTGTCATCTGAGGCTTATGCAAAACTCCCCCAAAATTACCATTTAATTTCTTATACCAACCTGCAATATATCAAAGCCATGATGAGGAAAGTTACAATGTGGAAGGGATAAGGGTACAGTCTGTTTTCAATTCAGTCGTGATACAGGATTGCGCTTCAGGGCCCCTCAGCCATAATGCTCTAAAACCCTCACTTTCATCTTTTCTCTCTTCTTGTGGCCACCACGCTAGTTCTGCCTGGTTTATCAGAGACTGCTTAACTGGTCTTCCTGCCTCCAAATATCTCCTCTGTTCAATCTGTCCTTTGTGTGATACTGGAATTATGTTCTTTATGCATGGATCTCTTCATGTTCCTCTTCTGTTCAAAAACATTTGATGGCTCCCTATGGCTTCCCAAGTAAAACTCAGACTCCTCTACCTGACATTCAAAACCCTCTATAACTGGACACAACCCTACCTTTCCAGTCACTGAATACTGTCTATCTTGCATTTTATCCTCTAATCAAACCAAGCAACTTTGTTCTTATCATGTATCCTGAATGTCCCCAACTCTGTGCCTTCGTTTATGTTGTGCTTAGAATGTGCCCACTCTCCATTTGAACTACTGAATCCTTATTCAACTTTCAAAGACCAACGCTTCCATGAAATCTTCCCTAATTCTCCCAGTTCTTGGTAATAACCTTGATCCTCAGACTTCAAATAGCATCCTGCACCTCTCTCGTGGATTTAACATATAATACTGTATATTGGAGTTTTCTGGGTTGGTATCTTATGCGCTTATTAGACTTTGAGTTCCATGAAAGTAGAGACTAGACAGAACACTGAATTTGGAATCAGAAAGACTAATTTGGGCCCTGAGCAAGTCATTTAACTTCCTTGAGACAAAAATTCCTTGTCTGTAAAATGGGGATCATACCAATTACTTCATGGGTTATTGTAAGAATCAAATGTATGTAAAGTTCTTTGTGAACCCCAAATTGCTATAGAAATGTGAATTCGTTTCTAAATTTTGTATTTTCCTCAGTTTCCAGTAAAGTGTTCTGCAAACCATAGGTGAATAATAAATATCAGTGGAGCTCTTTTTATAGTAGTGAAGGACTAGGAACAAAGTAGATACTTCTGGATAGGGGAATAAACAAATTGTGATACATGAATATGCCAGAATATTGAGTATTGTAAGAAACAATATGATGAATACAGAAAGTATGGAGAGACTTAGGTGAACCAATGCAAAGTGAAAGCTTGCAGAACCAGGAAAATAATCACATAGTAACTACATACTGTAAAAGGAAATAGCAACAAATAATCAAAACTGAATGCTGTGAAATTATAATGACCAAGCTGGGTCCTCAAGAAGGGATATAGAAATGTACTTTCATTCCTTCTTCACAGAGGTAGAGGACTATAGGTATGGAACTTTGAATATAATATTGGATTTGGTTGTTATGTGGTTTAATTTTGCTTAATTGTTTATTTTCCTCTTATTAATTCTTTGTTATAAGACATAGCTCTTTGGGAAGGGGAAAAGATATACTGGGAAACATAAGTGATGTAAAAATAAGAGACATCAATGAATTTTTTTTAAATGTCTGTTGAGTTGAAATTGGATGAATGTTGTAGCCCAGATTGGGGTTCTAGGGCCCCTCCAGTCAGATGATCCCCCAGCCCATAGCCCTTTAGTTCACTTTGGTGAGGGGACAACTCACCCTATTGGCAACTGCCAGGATGATAAGGTTGCAGTAAGCATCAGGGCTGGGATCCTGAGGGTCCAGGGGGTTGATACCAGGTTGTCGACGCTCCCAGCTGCCACCACTGAAGGTCTGGCGACGTTCCCAGCTTCCTCCGGGTTTGCTCCCCTGCCTCCGCTCCCAACTGCCCCCAGGTTTTCCCCCCTGCCGTCGCTCCCAGCTGCCACTGAATGTCTGGCGCCGTTCCCAACTACCAAAAGCCCGGCCCACAGCTTTCTTCTCACCAGCACCTTGCTTTCGTTCCAAGCTGCCACCGCCACTACCAGTGGCCCGGCCCTCGGTGCCCCCCCTCCAGTCCAGGCTACAGATGGTGTGGCGTCGCTCTACACCACTTGAAGGTGGTCTAGGTTCAGGACCACTGCCTGTTGACCTCTTCTCAGGGGTCATGCCAGCCACTCCAGGCTCTCGCCTGCCACCAGGGCACACATCCAGGCCGGCGGGCACTGGATCTACACCCAGGCCTAAGAGAGAAGGAAAGAATGACCACGTGCCCAAGACTAAGGGTTAAGGCACGGGAGCGAAAGGACATGTTGTCACTTGGGACCTGTCGGCACCTGATGCCAACAACATCACTGTTGCTTTCTCTTCCCTTCACATAGAAAGGAAGTATGGGATAGTGAAAAAGCTTTTGGGTAATGAGTCAGGACACATGGATCATGGTTCATATTATCTCTAAGGTATCTTCCAGCCTTAACAACACATACAACTAGGGGGTGGCTAGGTGGTGCAGTGAATAGAGCACTGGCCCTGGAGTCAGGAGGACCTGAGTTCAAATCCAACCTCAGCCATTTAACACAAAATTAGCCATGTGGCCTTGGGCAAGTCACTTAACCCCAATTGCTCTACATTCCCTCCTCCAAAATAAAAACAACAACAACAAAAAACCACATACAACTAAATTTTAGCTTGGTCATTTGCCACTTGCTAAATGTATGGACCTAGGGCAAGTCACTTGATTCCTAAGCCTTAGCTGCTTATCTGTAAAATGGTGATAATAATTCCTAAATCACAGACCTCATAGTAAGGTTCATAGTATTCCAGATTTAGAGATGGAATGGATCTGTCTAAGAGGTCATCCAGTGAGGAGATGGGTCCCAAGATGTGAGGTGATTTCCCCAAGGTTGCACGAGTAATGAATGGCCAGCAAGATCCTATGGTTCCTGATGCTGTACCCTTTTCCTTATACCTCACGGCTTCTCAGTACCACCAAATGAATAATGAAAGCAGATCTGATTCTAATCGGGTGGGTGACTGGTGGAATAGAAAGAACACTAGATTTTGAATCCATTCTCCTGGGTTAGAATCCAGTTTTGTTACTTACTACCTAAGTCTCACTATCCATAAGTATAAAATAAGGACTTGACCAGATCACATCTGAAGTCTGGAGAAGGATATGACAAACCACTCCAGTATCTTTCCCCAAGAAAACCTCAAATGGGGACATGAGGAGCTGGACTGAAAACAAATGAACAATAAGGTCCTTTATAGTTCTAAATCCCCTGGGATTGCAAACTTCTCTCATCCTCAGTTTCTGCATCTGCAAAAATGGGGATAGTTGCTGCACTCTCTGCCTCAAAAGAAGAGCTGTAGTGAACAAAGTGCTTTGTAGAAATGAGAGCTCTCATATTATTCCTGGACAAGGCACCCCATTGCTCTCCTCTCTTTGATGAGTGTGAAAGTCAGGGCAGAGCCACACAGAGAGAAGAAGCAATCAGAAAGCTAGGGTCAAATCCTGACTCACAACCACTGATGATGATGTTTCATTTTTTAGTTGTGTCTGACTCTTCCTGACCCCATTTGGGGTTTTCTTGGCAGATACTGGAGTGGCTGGCCATTCCCTTTGCCATCTCATTTTACAGATGAGGAATCTGGGGCAAGCAGGGTTAAGTGACTTGCCCAGGGTCACACAGTTAGTAAGTGTCTGAGGCTGTATTTGAACTTTAGGAGATGATGCTTCCTCACTCCTGGGCCTGGCACTCTATCCACTGCATCTCCTAGCTATCCCACAATCACTATCTGCCTGAGACTGGACAGGTGATATCCCTTGTCAGTTTCAATTTCCTAATGGGAGGAAGGGAATAAGATTTATGTAGTTCCTACTATGTGCCATTCACTGTGCTTTTTTACGAATATTAACTCATTTGATTCTTATAACAACCTTGTGAGGTAGGTGCTATTATTATCCCCATTTTACAGTTGGGCAAATAGAGATTTGAGTGACTTGCCCAAAGTTATAGTCAGCAACTGTTTGAGACCAGAGAAGGCCAGAATCTTTCTGATTCCAGGCTTGGTGTTCTTCCTACTGCCACCAGCTGTCTCTCCCCATCTCTATCATCTATAAAATAGGGGAGTAGCATCCTTTGTATGCTCCTCCTATAATCTAAGCACCCTGAGAGCAGGGACCTTCTGACTTTTGTATTTGTATCATCCCCAGCTCCTCAACTTGTTGATTAATTATTTGTAGGCCTAGGAGGTACTTGAGAGACTAGCATGAGGTCAGGAAGAGACGACCTCAAAGACAGAATCCTTTAGAATGACTTTGTTCTGGCCTCTAAAGGCACATCAACTGGTCCTTCCTCCAAGCTCATTTCCCACCTCATCCCTATCCCCAAACAGCAGCGATGTAGACTCCGCTAGTCCCACCCCTCTCCCCGCGCCCCTGGCCCCCGGCCCCTGGTCCCCACTCCCCGGCCGCCCCCCAACCCCCGGCCGCCCCCGGCTTCAGGCCCCGGCCCCTGGCCCCGGCCCAGTCTCCCCCTCTGGACCCGCCCCACTCGGTATCTCACCAGTCTTGAGCACCACGAGGTGCAGCGCATCGTCCTGCAGGTAGGAAGCAGCGGCAATCTCGTGCGTGGGGATGCGCAGGATCAGCTCCTCGTTGTCCCGCCACGTGAGGAGCAGGCACCTGGCGGACAGGCTGAGGATGCTGTCCTGCTCCGGGGTGCTCTTCAGGGGCAGCTCTTTCAGCTGCTGAGGGGCCAGAGCCAAGGAGGAGTGTCGAGGGAGCTGTTTCCCAGGCCTTAGCCAAGTCCATCCCCCTCCCCCGCACAGCCATTGCCTGCCCTTGCCCCTCTCGAGGCTTAACCTGCCCAGAAGCTCCACAGGAGGAAAGTGACGGTGGGAAGGGATGGGGACAGTGCCCCGCCCGCCCTGCCGCCCTCCCCACTCCTACCTTCCTCTCTCCTCACCCGTGCGGTGTCCAGCAGCTGCAGGAGTTCATCCCGGCTGGAGGGGTTCAGGGAGGAGGTGACCCAGGTTAAGTGGCCTAGAAACTTAACGGGAGGCCCAGAACGGTTACTAGGGCATGAGAGCTTTTGCTATCTCCCTTTGGGTTGAGACATTCCCCTAAAGGGAAGGATCACAGATTTAGAGCTTTTAGAAGGGAAGAGTACCCACCAGGCATCGGGCTAAGCGCCACTACAAACATCTCATTTGATCTTCACAACCTTAGAGGTAGCTGCTATTATTATCATTTTACAACTAGGTGAATAGAGCATTAATCCCATAAACAGGAAGACCTGAGTTTAAATCGGTCTCAGACACTAGCTGTGTGACCCTGGCCAAGTCACTAAAACCTCTCTTTGCCACAGTTTCCTCATCTATAAAATGAGGACAATAATAGTACCTCCCTTTGGGGTTGTCGTGAGGATCAAATGAGATGATCATTGCAAAGTGCTTAGCACAGAGTAGGTGCTATATAAATAATAGCTATGATTATCCGGATTTTACAGTTGAAGAAACTGAGGAATACAGAGGTCAAATGACTTGCCCAGGGTCACACTGCTAATATGCATCTAAGGTCAGATTTGAACTTGTGTCTTCCTGATTCCAAACCCAGTGCTCTACCCACTGGGCTACTAGATGCTTCTAGAGACCTTTATTTTCATCATATATTAATACATTATATTATAAGGGGTAATCATACCTCCTTATTGTACAGATGAGAAAATGAAGTTAAGTGACATAGCCAGGATCACATGGCCAGTAATGTCAGAGGGGGCTTTAGATTCTACTCTTCCTGACTCCAGACCCAGCAGCCTCTCCACTATATCTCTCTATGCTCCTCAGGGAATGGGAGAAGGTACATGATGGAGAAGGGGGAATCTGTACCTTTTGGCTGCTGATAATAAAAGAATAATGCCTCCCATTATGTAGCCCTTTAAGGTGTATAAAGTGATCACAGCAACCCTATGTAGTATAAATATTATCTCTATTTTACAAAAAAATAATAAACAGGAGTTCAGAAAGAAGTAACTATGGGCAAGGTAACAAAATTTATAAGCAGAACCAGGGTCTGAACCAAGGTCCTTTCACCTCAAATCCAATGCCATTTCTACTGTATCATTGCTGCAGTTTTGGGGGTTGGGACAGGGGCAAGGCCAAGGTGGGCTGCTTGTCACTTGGCCCCCTGCCATTTTTTCCACCATTTCCAGGACAATCAACACAGACCCACTAACTTCTGTTAGAGCCCCTCTGATGAGACTGTCCCTAGTGAGACCTTCAATATCATGGTTCTGCTGTTAGAGGACCTGGGTTCAAATCTCATCTCTGACATTACCTGTACAATCTTAGACTTTCTTAGACATTGACTTTCTCTGGGTCTTATTTTCCCCTTCTGTGAAATAAGTGGGTGGAATTAGGTGACTCCTGAGGTTCCTCCTAGTTCTAGGTCAATGGTCTTATGCACACTGGATAAAAGACATACCTTTCAGTCTGGAAGAACAGGGTTCAGATCATACCTCTTACACATACTAGCTCTATTACCATTTGGATCTGACAACCTCTCAGCGCCTTAGACAGTTCTTTAAAATTATATACCCTAGGGGTGGCTAGGTGGTGCAGTGAATAGAAGCACCAACTCTGGAGTCAGGAGGACCTGAATTCAGATATGACCTCAGACACTTAACACTTACTAGCCGTGTGACCTTGGGAAAGTCACTTAACCCCAATTGCCCTACCTACCCCCCTCCAAAAAGGAAAAAAAAAGACTATATACCCTAAAGAAAGGTCTGTATAAGAGAGGCAGTATGGTATAGTGGACAGAATGTTGGGTGACCTGGGTTCTGGGCAAGTCATTTCATTTCTCTGTGCCTTGATTTCCTCATCTGTAAAATGATGGGGTTGGGCTATATGACTGTTAAGGTTCCTTCCAATTCTTTATCTATGATCCACATCAGAAGTTTCACCTGTACTGAGGAAGCCTCAGGTCCAAATTCCCCTCCTCCCAAATTTTATGGCACTTCGCAAGCTTTGTGAAGTATTTTCCTCATAACTCTGTAATATAACAAGGACAATAATCACTATATAATTAACCCAGTGTTACAGATAAAGAGAACAGGATCAAGGAGGGCCAGTGACTTGCCCAGGGTCACATAGGATATATGTCTCTTTTTCTGGATCTTCATTCAGGTGAAACCTACTGATGGTAGACATCCCCCCAAGGCTCTATCTTGGGCCCTTTTCACTTCTCCTATTCATTTCAGTTGGTGCTCATCAACTGCCATGGATTCCATTATCATCTCTATACAGATGATTCTCAGATCAATTATTGGACTACCTGAAAGCCATGATCAAAAAAAAAAAAGAACCTAGAAATCATCCTTCAAGAAATTCTCAAGGAAAAAATTGCCCTGATGTTTTAGAACCAGAGGGAAAAATAGAGGTTGAAAGAATCTACCGATCACCTCTTGAAAAAGATCCCAAAAAGAAAACTCCTAGGAATATTATAGCCAAATTCCAGAGTTCCCAGGTCAAGGAGAAAATACTGCAAGCAGTCTGGAAGAAACAATTTGAGTATTGTGGAAACACAATCAGGATAACACAAGACCTAGCAGTTTCTATATTAAGGGATTGAAGGCCTTAGAATATATTCCAGAGGTCAAAGGAGCTAGGACTAAAACCAAGAATCACCTACCCAGCAAAACTGAGTATAATGCTTCAGGGGAAAATATGGTTATTCAATGAAATAGAGGACTTTCAAGCACCCTTGATGAAAAAAATAGAGCTGAACAGAAAATTTGACTTTCAAATACAAGAAGCAAAAGAAGCATGAGAAGGTAAACAGGAAAAAGAAATCATAAGGAACTTATTAAGGTTGAACTATTTACATTCCTATATGGAAAAACGATAATTGTAACTCATGAGACTTTTCTCAGTATGAGGATAGTTGAAGGGTATACATATGTAAATATGTATACATACACACATATGTATGTATAGGAAGATGTATGTGTGTATAAATATATATGTGAGTGTGTGCATATGTATGCACATGTATACATAGACAGAGGGCACAGAATGAGTTGAATATGAAGGGATGATATCTAAAAAATAAAATTAAGAGGTGAGAGAGGAATATATTCGGAGAAGGAGAAAGGGAGAGATAGATTAGGGTAAATTATCCCATATAAAAGAGGCAAGAGAAAACTGTTACAATGGAGGGGAAGAGCAGGAAGGTGAAAGGGAATGAGTCAACCTTATTCCCATTGAATTTGACTTAAGGAGGAAATAACATTCATACTAAATTGGGTATCTTACCCTACAGGAAAGTAAGGGGGAAGGGGATAAAAGGGGAGATGACAGAAGGGAGGGCAGATTGGGGGAGAGGGTAGTTAGAAGCAAACACTTTTGAAAAGGACAGGGTCAAAGGAGAAAATAGAATAAATGGGGGGGCGGGGTAGGATGGAGGGAAATATAGTTAGTCTTTCACAATATAACTACTATGGAAATGTTTTGTGTAACTACACATGTACAACCTATATTGAACTGCTTGTCTTCCCAGTGGGGGTGGGTGAGGAGAGAAGAAGGGAAAAGATCTGGAACTCAAAGTTTTAAAAACAAATGTTTTTTTAAAAAGCATAATAAAAAAATTTACTCATTTATATAGTGCTGTAAAGTTTGCAAAGTGCTTTACAAATATGTCATTTTATTCTCACAACAAGTAGGTACTATTATTATCCCTATTTTACAGAAGAGGAAACTGAGACAGACATTAGTGAAGTGACTTGCCCAAGGCCACACTGGATTTAAACTTGGGTCTTCTTGACTTTTGGTCCAGAGCTCTATCCACTGTGATACCTAGCTGCTTCGATCAACCATTCAATCCTATTCAACAAATTCTAGTGGTTCCTTATTACCTTCAAGGATCACCATAAAATCCTCTATTTGGATTTTAAAGTCCTTTATAACCTGGCCACTTCTTACCTTTCCAGTCTTTTTACATTTTACTTGCCTCTACACGACACTGGCTTTCTTGCTGTTTCTGCCACAGGATTTTCTCTCTTTGAACTCTGGGCACTTTCCCTGGCTTTCTGTCTCCCCTGCCTGGAATGCTCTCCCTCTTAATCTCTACCTCCTGGCTTCCTTGCTTCCTTCATGCCCCCACTAAAATTCTACTTTTTACAACAGAAGTTTTCCCTATCCCCTTAATGCTAATGCCTCCCCTCTAAAATTAGTTTCATATATGTGTGTGTGTGTGTGTGTATGTCTATATATCTGCAGCTATATATCTTGCTTGTACATAATTGTTTGCATGTTGTCTTCCCCATTAAGCTGGAGACACCTAGATGAAGGGGAAGGGAAGGAAAAGGACTTGCATTTATTAAGCACCTACTGTGTGCCAAGTACTGTTCTAAGAGCTTTACCAATATTAGCTCATTTGATCTTCACAACAACCCTGGGAGGTAGGTGCTCTAGCATTGGAGGTGAGAGAAGAATATATTGGGAGAAGGAGAAAGGGAGAGATAGGAAGACCTGAGTTCAAATGTGGCCTCAGACACTTACTAGCTGTGTGACCTTGTGGAAGTCATTTCTCTTCTGTCTGTCTTAGTTTTCTTGACTGTAAAATGGGGATCGTAATAGTGCCTGCTATTTTTTTCTTTCTTTCCTTCCCCATTAGATTCTGCATTCCTTCAGGCCTGGGACCATCTTTTGTTTTTATTTATATCCCCAATGCTTAGCACTGTGCCTAGCATATAGTAGGTGCTTAATAAATGCTTATTGACTTGTTGACATAGCAAGGCAGTGCCAAAGCTGGGACTCAAATTCATTGCCCTTTTCCCTGTACCATACTGACTTATCCTTTTTCTCCTATCCTTTACATTCTGAAAGCATTTTCACTCTCTTATTTAATCCTTAACAAAATCCCTGTGACATAGGAAGGACCATTCATTCACAAAATTGAGTTTTATTGTGGAAAGAACCTTGAATTTGGACTCAGAGAACCAAACTGAAAACCCAGCTCTGGTAAGTAAGTACCTGACCTTGAACAAATCATTTAACTTTGTGGGGCTCAGTTCCATCTATAAAATAAGGAGTTTGGAAGAGATAGCTCCCTCTAAGATCCCTCCAGCTTAAAATCCTATGTGTAGAACACTGTGCTGGGAAGTAGGAAAACAGCAAAATTTAGATAAGATTTGGTTCCTGCCCTCCTAGAGCTTAGAGTCTAAAAGGAGAGTGGAATACACACACACACACACACACACACACACACACACACACAATTGTTCTCATTTTTTCAGATGAGAAAACAGAGGTCCAGGGGTCAAGGTCATATCTTAAGCTAGTGGTGAGCCAGGACTAAAAAAACTCTCCAGACCAGTTTAGTAATCTCAGGAGTCTTGCCCAGTAGTCAGTTAAGGGGAATTTGTCTAATCAACCTTCTAGAGGTTGTCTAAACCCTGCTCTGGGCCAAACCAAGAGGGGAGAGGAGGTGGAGATTCAAGGTGTGGGGGAAGACCCTTAAGTCAGTCAGTCCATAACCATTTATTAAGCCCCTCCTATATGCTACCCACTGTGCTAAGTGCTGGAGATACAAAGACAGACAAAAGTCAGTCCCTGTCCTCACAGAACTCAGTCTGATTAAGGAGAAAGCATTTAAACAACTATGTACAATATATACAGGTGCCATTTCAAATGTTAAGGAACAAAGAACTACATTCATAAATTCTCTCCACCTTAGACAGCAATGTACTCTCTCCCAATCTGTTCTTGGGATCCCCAAGCATCTCTGGCCCCAGATCCTAGGATTCTAGGACATCATCACACACAGAGACCCAACTCTCCTGATCCTGTAAATTTTAAAGCATTAAATAAATGTGAATTATTATCAGTAATAAACCTATGGACTAGAGAATGAGACTAATTAGTTGCAGCCTATGTCCACTGCCCAGAGTTAGGTAGTAAAGTAGATACTTCATAAGGAACTTCCTAAGTTAAAATCCAGCCCTAGACACTTACTAGCTGTGTGACCCTGGACAAGTCACTTAACCCTGTTTGCCTCATTTTCTTCATCTGTAAAATGAGCTGGAAAAAGAAATAGAAAGCTATTCTAGTACCTTTTCCAAGAAAACCCAAAATGGAGTCACAGAGAGTAGACACAAATGAAATGACTCAATAACAAAATGTCTACTGCGTTCTGTTAGACTATAAGCTCCTTGAGGGCAGGGGCTGTCTTTATTTCTATTTCTATTTGTATCCCTAGTACTTAGCAAAGTGCCAGCACATAACAAGTACTAAATGAATGTTTATTCACGGACTGAGGAAAATAATTTCAAAAATTTATAGTTGTGTTTCACTCATTATATGTCAGGAGTGAGTCTGGATGGGTCTCTGTTAGTGTGGATATATGTATCTTCTGTGTTTGCATGTGACTTATAGAATCACACCACTTAGAACCAGAAAGAATCTCGAAAGTTATCCAGTCAACTCCTGAAGTCAGATCAGGATGAAACTTTAGGAACCTCCAGTTCAGTATCTCCATATTACAAAGGAAGAAACCAAGGCCAGAGGATAAGGGATGTGTTCAAGGTCACACAGTATTTCAGTGGTAAAGATGAGGCAAGGACCAAAGGCTCCTGATTCCTGAGCCAAAGCTCTTTGCACTACACCACACTGGCTGGCTGTCTATCTCTCTGTCTATCTATCTATCTATCTATCTATCTATCTATCTATCTATCTATCTATCCATCCATCTATCTATCTATACAGCTATCTCTGTCTATCCATCCATCCATCCATCCATCCATCCATCCATCCATCCATCCATCCATCCATC
>NW_027187368.1:14138521-14149133 GCF_028583685.1 Petaurus breviceps papuanus | reverse complement strand
ATCCATCCATCCATCCATCCATCCATCCATCCATCCATCCATCCATCTATCTATCTATCTATCTATCTATCTATCTATCTATCTATCTATCGATCTCCTTCCTTTCTTGGGGGGGACAGCCAGGCTCCTTTGTAGATGAGCTGACAAAGGAAATGAGGTAGGGGGAAGGAAAGAATTAGCATCTGGAGTCAGAGGCCTGAGTTCAATAACCAGCTCTACTACTTACTACCTCAGTACTTTGGGCAAATTATTTAACCTCTATAAGCTTCGATTTCCTCCTCTATAAAATGAGGGGGTCGAGCTAGATCATATCTAAGGATCCTTCCAGCTCTACATCCATGCCCCTAAATTGCCTTGCCACCAATTTCCTAGCCTTGTCTCCTCCCAGGTTATTTTCTTTTTCACTTCTTACCTTTACTTCCTTTTCCAGGTAGTCACACAGCAGAATCTGGGGGTCAATGAGATAGTCCGGGGGGTACAGGGGCACAGAGTGGAGGGGCCGTCGGTTTGCAGGGCTTCTCCCAGCCGACCGACGCCTTGTCTTAGGGAATACCAGCCGGCGGATAGGAGACACAAACCCCTGAGGAGGCAAGGTAGAGGTGGGGTAAGAAGCCTGGGGAGGGGCCTCAAAGCCCAAGACCCAGGGGCTCAGCCAGACTTTCAGTGTGCCTCCACTGCTTTGTGCGTGTGTGCTTAAACCTAGATGACTTCAGGATTCCCAATAAGGACAGAATCAGGGCAGGGGCAGGGTGTGCTGGAGGCATCTCACGTCTCCCAGCTTACTGTTAAATTTTCAGTGTGACAATTCACACCTCAAATACTGGTAAATGCTACAAATCAGTGCTCAATTTATTGTTTTGTTGATCGTCTAGACTGAAGAAAGTGACAGAAAATAATAATGCAGATTAAACTTAAAAGTGTGTCATGAATCGGTGTTAAATATTTGCCAGCATATTCCTAGACAGGTCTGTACTCTTGGGGACATTAAGTGTAACCAGAGGCTGTGTGAATGCATGAGTTGTGTGTATTCGAGAGTGTGGTTACACTTTACAGGGAGTGTGAGCGTGGATGGGTGTCTGTGAGTGAGTGTGGATATATGTATCTTCTATGTGTGCATCTGGTTCATAGGATCACAGATTTAGAGCTAGAGGTCACCTGGCCAACCCCATGATTTTACAGGTGAAAAGATGAGGCCTAGAGGAATCAAGTGGCTTATCCATAGTCAGACAGGTAGGAAGTGGAAGAGCTGGGACCAGGCTTTCAACTTTAGCCCTCTTTTCATTATACCACACTGCTCTGTGTGTGTGTGTGTGTGTGTGTGTGTGTATGAGAGAGAGAGAGAGAGAGAGAGAGAGAGAGAGTTATGTCCTTGTGAATGTTTTAATTCATGTGCTTTCAAGTAGGTGTATGAGCACACATATGTACATTTGTGAGCCTGTGTTTGGCCAAGGAAGTTTGCATAAACTAAAACCCTCCTGTGAATATTAGCTTGTCTAGGTGGAAGGCATCTAAGCATTGCTTGGCCTCCTGGGAGAGAGTGTAAGTCTCTGACCAGAGGAGATAGGGCTATTCTGAAATCAGAGACATAGTGACTTTCAAGAGATGGATGGACAGACAGATAATAATAGCTGTCATTTACATAGTTCTTAACATGTATTATTTCATTTGAGCCTCAAATATGATCATGCAAATTATGGTCTATGGGTATTATGATCCCCATTTTACAGATGAAGAAACTGAGTCCCAGAGAGATTAAGTGATTTACCTATGGTTATGTGGCTAGTAAATGTTGAAAGTGGAATTTGAACCCAGGTGTTCCTGAGTCTGAGGCTAGCACTGTATTCAGAATACCTCACTGCCTATGGGCCTAGATAGATTCAAAGAAACAGACAGGGATCTCTGAAGGCCAGAATTCCTCGGAGGGGCTGAGTGATCTAGAACCTACCTTTCTTGTAATCCAAAAAAAAAAAAGTAGTTAATAGGAAAGAACTTTAAAAAGAGATTCAGGAAGGGGGTTCTGAGGATGGATTACCAGGAAGGTCCAGAAAGCAGGGTCTGCTAAGAATATTGGAGAAACAGTTTGGGGGTGGCAGGCTGGATCAATCTGTCTCTCTAATTCATCTGGTCCTGGGGATATGATCCAGAGTCTAGAGCCATTGAAAGCAAGAGGATGGAAGAAAGTTTGGGGGTCTGCCTGCCTATCTTTTCTCTGGAAAAGATCCAGGGAACAGAAACCACCGAGAGCAACTGGAGAATGTTTCAGATGTTGCACAATTAAGTATTAGCACAATCAGAAAGGCAGGGCAATTGATCTGTGAGCCAATAACACCCGTCAAGAGCCCCAGCCTCTCTACCTCTGAGTTGCCCATAATCAGTTTACAAAAATAAATTAGTCTACAGAGGTTTCTAGGCCAGTGTCCCTAAACCAAACCACTTACTGAAAAGCTCATGGTTAATAAGAAAGCAGAAGGCGGTCCACAAGAGACAGACCTAAGAGAACTCCAATATTGTGTTCTCTATCTGGCTCACCTGTCCCACAAGCTCTTTCCAGGGGGACATGCACAGCTCAGGGGAACAGAGACAAACGGAAAGTCTACCCCCAAAGTTCAGAATCCCCAGGTAGCTCTTCTGTGCCACCCAATGATGTGACACCTGGCTCTCCCTCTTACTAATACAATCAGCTCTGAGCAAGTTTGGGAAGCTGCTTTTATTAAGCCAGCTACGGGCAGCCTTAGAGAGGGAGAGAAGCTGGTGCTTTTGTTAGAACTATCTATAGAACTCTCCGGTTTTCTAACTGTGCTGATACTAGGGTCAAGTCTACTTTTCTCTCAGGGCTTCATTTCATCATCTGTAAAATGAGGGAATTGGACTAGAACCAAAGTTATTAGTTCTCTCCATCGGTAAATTAGTTCACCCCATTAGCAAATTTGGATTAGGAAAAAAATTATATCTATTTCAATGTAATGGGTTTCCTTTGTAATCCTATGTATTTTGCTTTATGCATTTAGAGACAATATTTTGAGGAGGCATCTATAAGCTTCACCAGACTGCCAAAGGAGTCTGTAATATACAAAAATGTTAGAAACTCTGGATTAAAAAAAAAAGTTGACTTCTGACTTCCCTCCAGCTCTAAGTCCTACGATCAGTCTATCTATCCCACGGAGCAGGGTCCCATCCATTAATAAGAGAGGCCCCAACATTAACTTCACCTCTTTAGAGGCATCTTTTCCTCCTCTCACTCCTCCCCCCTCCAGGATCCCCTATTTTCTGGGTCCTGAAGCCCATTCCCAAGCCACAGATCCAAACATACCTTTCTCCCTTTCTTCCCTTCGAACTCCATGGTGTGTCCCCCCAACCCCCACCTCTCTACTGGCTGGAGATTTTCTTTGTTGTATTTCCTGCCTCGGAAACTCCACCAAGCAGGCCAGGAATTCCTGCCCCTCCTGGCCTGATAAGAAGTACTGAACTGGATCGGGTGGGTATGCCAGGGACCCCAGACCAGGGGAAGGAATTTTGAGCAGAATGGCAGCCCCTCTTGGGGAGAGTTGGGTAAGGACAGAGAATAAGGGGGAAGATATGGGAACCACTGTCCCAGAGAGCTGATAGGAGATAATCAGGGATGGTAAGGCACACCTGCCGTGTCCTATGTGGCTACACTTGATTCCTATATAGACTTTGTGATTAGGGATGGAGTTTAACCTCCCTTTCAGACTGCTTAAAAACCACAAAGTTGCCCACTGTCCTCATACTTCCCTTAGTTACCTAGGGTCCAACACTAGGCCCTACCCCTTCAGGATCCCTTCCTATGCCTTCACTCCTCTCCATTCCAAATTATCTCAGATCTGATAAACACTCAAAGGACCACAGGACCCCAAGATGTTGGAGGACACCTAGTCTAACCCCCAGAAAGGGACCTCATCTATAGGTGGCAAGCATGGCTTTGAATTCAGTTCTACTGACTACAAACCTGGAACTGTTTACATTACACCATGGGTAAGGAGGTGCTGGTAAATGTTTAACAACTTCCCCTTCCTCCCCAAATCTGTTTGCAGGATATACTTTTAAATTTAATCTGCATTATTAACACCTTTCTAAATCTACCCAGCAATCAATAAAAACAATCAAGTCCTAATTTGTAGTGTTTGTAGATTTCCAAGCTGTAGATGCTCACATTTAAACGATCAGCCCCAGCAAGCTGGTAAGAGGGGTTCAAGCATAACCCTGATCCATGAGTCAGCCTTAGGTTGTGAATGTCTAAAATTTGGTGGAATGAGCCTAGAACTCGCCTCAAGACACTGGGATTCTTTTTCCAAGTCAGACCTTGATGTTTTTTTCATTTGCTGCATGACCCTGTATAAGTTGCTTAACTTTCCTAGGCCTCAGTTTCCCCATCTGTTCAAAAGGGGATAATTGTTTACCTTTTCAAAGCAGGGTTGTGAAAATCAGCTGAGAAGGAATGGAAAAGTAACAAGGACTGAACAAAATAAGAGATTATTCGAGGGAAGTAGCGATGGGTATATTAATGATTTAAATGTTCCAATCCCAGTTCTGCCACCATTGCTGTGTGATCTTGAGCTGATGTTTCTTCTCTGGGCTTCAGTTATCGCATCTTTCAGATGGGTTAGACCTAACAGTGTCTGAGATCCTTTCTAGCTCTGACATTTTGTGATCTAT
Organism: Petaurus breviceps papuanus; assembly: GCF_028583685.1. NCBI lineage: Eukaryota > Metazoa > Chordata > Mammalia > Diprotodontia > Petauridae > Petaurus > Petaurus breviceps. The sequence continues at coordinate 14,144,459 of NW_027187368.1, read as the reverse complement.
GTTTGGAAAATATAGGTGCCTCCTTAGGTTTAGGGCTCATGGAGGAGTTCCCAGGCCCTTGCTCTTTCTCCCCACCCTTTCCCATCTTCCCCACCCTCCCCACCCCCAGAGGCCAGATGGCCTGGGCTGGGAAGGGCTAGGTCCTATAATTGCTTCCTCCTTCCTCTCTGTATATCCTGTGCTTCTAGCCATGGTGGCAGGAAGCTGGTCTGGACCAGGCTGCAGTCCCAGGCAGGAAGAGAGCAGATTTAGTTCCTGTCCTCTCTGACAGATTCTCCTAGAGTTCAGACCTCCTCAGCAGTGCAAATACCCTCTAACATATTGGGTGCTGTCTGCAAATTCACTGGGTTGCTTGTGAAAGGAAAACCAAATTTTCTTTGTATTTGTAGTGAAAAGCAATACAGGATAAAGGAAAGGACACTGGGTTTGAGTTCAAATCCTGCCTCAAGCACTTACTAGATGTGTTACTAAGAGCCTTAAACCTTAGTTTCCTTATCTGTAAAACATGGAGAGTAATATTTATATTGCTTAACTTGCTGAGTTGTGAGAAAAGTGCTTTGTAAACTTATTTTTTGGAGGGTGGGGAGGCAATGTGGATTAAGTGACTTGCCTAGGGTTACACAGCTAGGAAGTGTTTAAGACTGGATTTGGACTCAAATCCTCCTGACTCTAGGTCTCTATCCATTGTACCACCTAGCTGCCCCCCTTTATAAACTTTAAGTGCTACAGGAATGTGAGAAATGATTATTTTTGTGCTCTCCAAACATATTTCATCTGGTAAGGAGATATCTGAGCTGGAAGATACTCTAGGACAGGGGTGGGAAACCTGTGGCCTCAAAGCCACATGTGGCCCTCTAGGTCCTCAAGTGCGGCCCTTTGACTGAATCCAAATTTCACAGACCAAATCCTCATAATAAAAGCATTTATTCTGTAAAACTTGGAGTCAGTCAAAAGGCCGCACGGAGGACCTAGAGGGCCACATGTGGCCTTGAGGCTGCAGGTTCCCTACACCTACTCTAGGGATTACTTAATCTAACCCCCCTAGTTCAGGCATCCACCCCCTCTTCCCTGGAATATTTCTTTAGTCTCCTAACCAGTCTCTAGTTCTTCTATTCCTCCTCTACTCATTTTCCTAATGGACAATTTTGGTCATGTCCTTCCCCTTGCTCAAGACCCTTCAGAGTCTTCCATCTATTCACAGGGAAAAGTCCAAAATATTTAATCTGTTGCAACCTTTCTTTTTTTTTTTTTACATTATTCATCCATTCATTTATTTGTTGCCTTTTTTTTTTTTTGGAGGGCAATTGGGGTTAAGTGACTTGCCCAAGGTCACATGGCTAGTTTTTTTGTGTTAAGTGTCTGAGGCCATATTTGAACTCAGGTCCTCCTGATTCCAGGGCTAGTGCTCTATTCACTGCATCACCTAGCCGCCCCTGTTGCAATCTTTCTTTAAGGCTCAGCTCAGATGCTGCCTTTTCCATGAAGCCTCCTTGCCCTCCCACCCCATCTCACTTCCCCTAGCCAAAAGTGATCTCTTGGCCATTATCATTTGATGGTATTTTTGTTTCTATTTCTCTTATAGTCACTTACCATATACCCAGAGTCCTGGATTTGAAGTCAGAAGAACTCAGGTCAGATTCCAGCTCTGCCTACCCACTAGCTTGATGACTTTGGGTAAGTCACTTAATTTCATTAGACTTCACTTTTCTTATCTGTAGAAAGAAGGGTTTGGATGATCTCTAGTTGTATGGTATAATTGGAAAATAGGGGCTCAAAGCAGTCTAACTGATTGATTTAGCCATTTCTCCAATGAGCAGAGAAAATCAAACACAGATTTCACCTCCTCCCAGCCCGATCCCTATGCTTCACAGCAGAAGCAGGGGGTATGCAAGGGAACTCACTTCTTATGTCCTTTAGGATGTAGAGATTTGGAAGGAAGGTCCAGTTCACTCCCTGTTAATCTCAACTTCCTCCTAAAGGCACCCCATCTCTTGGCATATTTTCCAAGGGTACCTGTTCCTTCTCACACAACCCCTGATGGGTAATGCCAAGAAGAGGACTTAGCATACTTCTGGCTCCCTGTGCCCCCTTTTACACACTCTCTCTCTGATACTATCACTCAGCAATCACCTCTAAAGTTTTCTCGATCTGCCCAGATCCCTGTTGCAATGATCCCCATATCTCGGGATCACTGTCTCTCCTCTCCAATAAGTTCAGTACCTGGCTCATGTTTTCTCTTCCCCAACCTCTGCCCACTTTCAAACACCCTAGTCTCCCAGTTTGTCAGCCTACTCAGCTCCCATGACTTCTGTTTTCAGACTACCTCAACCTCTCATAGGATTAGATTCCAGGTTTCCATCCCCACCCCCAACCCCCACTGATTTTTCCCCTAGGGGTCAAAATCGTGGTTGCTGCTCTGAGGCAGCCTCCTAAAGAAAGGAGGTTTGGAAGGGAGGCCAAGCTGTGGCCTCCCATCTATCTCTTTTTGTCTAATTCAGGAAACATCCACAAGAGTCAGGGGAGTTTGTACTGAAATGACTTTAATATCTCATGTTGCAGCAAAATTAAAAATATACAAAAAGTTTGTGGCATACAAAAAAGTCTCAGTACAGAAAGCCCAGCCTGGGGATTCCCCAGCTTCCCCCTGCCTGGGCCCAAGAGAGGAAGGCAGAGGAAGAAGAGGGTGGCACCAACGATATTGAAGTACATGGAGGGAGACATAAGGGTTGAGGACAGAGGGAGGCTGCAAAGGAATTGAAAAGGGAAAAGAGGAGAGGGTAAGGGTTGGCAAGGTCGGTACCCAGTAGGGCACATGAGCTGACAGAGAATCCACTGAGCAGAAGCTGCTGGGGCTTAAGCTAAGGGAAGGAGTCCATAGTTGGGGATTCCTGTCAGTCAATAGCCAGGCAAGGAGTGGGGGATGGGGAGGAAGGAGGAAGAAGAGGGAGGAGTTCAAACTTGAACCACATCTAAATTTGGAATCCCATCTAAAGTGGGGGCTGCATCTGGAATCAGATCTTTGTATGGCCCCTGGAGCCAAGCCCCGTGAGCTCTGCAAAGGGCAAGAGCTTTGTAAATGCTTGTTGAATTAAATTCAATGTAGGATTGGACAAGTTCGTGGTTTTGAGGAGACTTCAAAGCACTGAAGTCATCTGGGAACTTTAGCACTATGGGAACTCAAGAGGCAGCTTGTGGCTGATTGGGATTCCAGCCTGGGTAGGCAGGGGCTCTCTTAGCTGGTCTGGATGCCCTCTCCTACATTTAGTCTGAGGCATTCACAGAGTAGGTGGAGCCAAGAGCCCCCTCCCAGCCTGAAATGTAGCTGTGCTTCGCTCCTCCTCCCCCTCAATTATTGCAGGTGCCTCCAGCCCCTGTGATTATGCATAGAAATGTGCCTTCTCAGGATACCCCAGGTAAGGAGGATCCCATCTGTTCAGGCCCTTCCTGGAGAGAGGGAGCTGAGGCACCATGACACTGTCAAGGAGGATCCAGCAAGGCCTATGATATCTCAGGCTCCTCATTCCACCCCACTTCCTGGCAGTCATATTCCCAGGGACACTTCTGGGCTTGGGAGACTAGGTTCTTCTATTTACCTCCGATTCCAATTCCCAGATTCTTCTTTTCTTGGGTAACCCCCTTAGCAGAACCAGACAACCAATACTCTCTCCCTCTCCCTCTTTTCTCTCTGTCTCACTCACACACACACACCCTATGACATCTTCCAAGCCTTCACACCCCCCCCCCCATTAGAGTCCTCCCAAGGTCAGAGCAGACCCACCACTAGGGAACAGTGTACATCCCAAACCAAAGCTTGTAGTCCAAAAAACCTTTTCATACTAACCCTCCTTCCCCAACTTGTCATATTCTGGGATACCCACATGGCTTGGTGATCTGGGCCCATTCCTGCAATGTATCTCAAAGCACGTTAGCATCAGGTTGGTGCTGTCTCTCATCCTTAAGGGAGAAGGGAGGAAGCATAGAAAGGGTAAAAGAAGGGGCTGAGTTCTTGGAACCCATTCCTGCTTGTCATCTACACTCTCTTCCTCAGTGTCCTTTGAGGTGGGGAGAATTTGACTTAGTCTCTTCCTTTACTAAATGACCCCTGAACCCTGGCAGATAGTATGGATTTAGTGTGGCAGTCCCTGTGTAGGGATAGTATCCTGGAATCTGCCCTCATTGGGCACTGAATGTGACCCTAGCCCTTTATCAATGGTTGTCCCTGAAGAGCCAGGGGACCTTGGTATGTGGTATGTGTTGTGAGGGATGGTGACCATCAGTGGTCTCTTAAGTGGGAAACAGCTCCTGTGACCCACAAATAGCCAGGTTGGAGATGGAGTTAGGACTCTATTATTGGCAGGGATGGGTGGGGTGGGAGTCCAAAAGGAAGGTTGCCAAGCCCCATCAAACCCAGCACCTTGTTAGAGAGGAAAAACATAAGGAGAAACTCAATTAGAAGACAACAAACTCAATCACCCAGACTCAAGTTCCCTCCCAACTAAAAGCCTCTGGGCTCTAATGATTTCTGCATTGTTCCCCCCTTCCGGCCCCAAGGTTAGAAACTAGTAATTAGGCTAATCCAGAACAGGCATGACTCTACAGCTCTAGACCCGGCCTGGTGCTAAAGTCAAATCAGGAATGGTTTCTGGCTCCAGGTAGGTTCTAAAGTCATGAGTTATATTCCAGGTAGATTCTGGCTCAAGCCCTGCATTTGCTACATGCACCCTGGAAGCTAAATCCTTTTTCTAAGTCTCGCTAGTTTGAGAGAAGACAAGTAGCAGATTCTTTGTCCTCCCCAGCTCTGAGATCGCAGAGAGGCAGCCCTCCCTCCCTTTCTGGTCAGAAAGACAGTGTGCAGAGAACAACTGACCAGAACAGAGACCCAGACCTTCTGTCTCTCTAGGCGCCTGATGGAGATGCCACCCCAGGGGAGCAGGAACTGAGTTGTCAGCTCCCCCTTAGCCCTGCTTATAAGGGGAAGGACCTGGGAAGAGTGACAGCAGCAAGCTTATCTTGTACATCTATACTTAAGAAGCCTTCTCATCAGTCCCAAGATGCTGCCATGAGATCCCAAACTTCCCCAGTGAACTTGGAGGAGTCCAAGTTTCTTCAGAGCCCCATGGGTTTAGGACAGAGAAGGGAAGAGCGGTCTTAGCTGACCTCTGAGAGTTCTTCTAATTCTTAAGATTTTGATAATGATGAAGAATTCTGAGGAGCAGAAAGACAAGGGCTGTCAAGGAATGTCCACAGTACAGGAAGAGGAGAGGATTCCCAGGTCATCTATTTTTTTTTCCCTCCAACTGCAGACCCCTTCCCTCTTCCCCCTTGGACAAACTCCTTGTCTTTTCACCTCTAATTTAGAGACCTCCTGTTCCCAGCCCAGGAATAGATCTGCCTACTCCAATGGGACCTCCCTGGTCTGGGGCTGCCTCAAGTTTCCTGCTTGGATCTGGCTCTTCTAGTTGACCTAGTACCAGCCACAAAGCAATGAACAATAGAAAAAGGCCTCCATTGACCCCCAGAAAGGCAGCCCAGCCAGCCAGCCCATTAGTGTATCTGGCAGCAGGATGTGGGTATGAAAGAGGTAATGGAAGGTGTAGCATTTGCAGGGGGGTGAAGAGTAAGGACAAAAGACTTGAGTAGGTGGAGAGAGGAGTTGTATGTACCCAGGAGGCAGCTGATTGATACCCAGGGTATCAATGACAACCTGGGACCATTTGATGGGGGTGGGTTCTGTGCTGTACTGGGAGGAGAGGGGGGGAGGATGTGGTTACAAGGCACGTGGTACAGTCAGTGCATTGGGTGTATGATGGGTGTGGTTGGTGTGGATCAGCCTGGGAACCTAATGGGGCACCGAGGCATATGGTGGGGTGGGGTTTGTGTGTGTGTGTGTATATGTGTGTGAGAGAGAGACAGAGAGAGAGAGAGAGAGAGAGAGAGA
>NW_027187368.1:14080522-14138421 GCF_028583685.1 Petaurus breviceps papuanus | reverse complement strand
AGAGACAGAGAGAGAGAGAGACAGAGAGAGAGAGAGAGAGAGAGAGAGAGAGAGAGAGAGAAGAGAAAGGGGGAGACAGAGAGACAGAGAGAGACAGAGAGATAGAGAGAGAAAGGAGAAAGGGGGAGACAGAGACAGAGACAGAGAGAGACACAGAGAGAGAGAGAGAGACAGAGAGACAGAGAGACAGAGAGACAGAGAGAGAATGTCCTGGGAGGCCAGTGGGGGAGACAAGAGTCCAAGTAACCTGCACAGTGTGAGAACAGCTGACCCCAGAGGGTAGGCAGTGTCAGGCGGCACAACATGGAATTCACTCACATGGGAACAGGCACTTTTCATGCTCGCTGTTGATGACCGGTAGCAAGCTGGAGAATTTAGAGGAACCTTGGGCTCTGCCTGACCCTCTCACAGAATCACAGAGCTGGGTGGGACCTTAAAGATGATCTCTTTAACCAAGGCCCAGAGAGGGGAACATGATGAGCCAGTAGCCTAACCAGCTATCTAATAATAATCATGATAGCTAGAGCCTTTATGGTTTGTAAAGCATTTTATGTTCCCTACCCAACCCCAGAGGGTAGGAACTTGATGTTCTCCAGTGCTGAGGAACCACACAGAAACAACAGGAAAGAAAAGGGTGGAGGTGAGATGTCAGGGTTGGCAAAACCTCCTATCCCCACTCCACTGACAGCTCCTTGGTGGTCTGACTGTACAGTAGTGCAAAGAGCAGGAGACCTGGTTTCTAATCTTGGCTCTGCCACTAATTCTCTTTATGACTTTGGTTAAGTCCCTTCCCATCTCTAGGCCTTAGTTTCTTCATCTGTAAAATAAGGGGGTTGTGCTAAATGATGTCCTAGTTCCCTTCTGGCTTTTTCTGTGATTTAGGGGACTTAGACTCTGCCCTTATATAGCTTTGTGACTTTGGGCAAATCACTTCTGTGAGCCTGTTTCCTGACTTATAAAGAGAAGGGTCTCTAAGGTCTCTCCCAGCTATAATATTCTGTGATTCTATGAACTTGCACTCATGTAAGAGATCAAAGAGGGTCCTAGGAAGGGCCCAAGAAGGAAGAATGTGAGAGGGAGGGACAAAGACATCCAAGGGCCAGGCAGGGAACAGAAAGACCAGCTGAGGTAGATCATGTCACAGGAAGGAAGACAAAAGGACACCATAGATACCCCTGGGGGAGGCCTGGGTAGTCAGAGCTAGAGCTTGGTCAAGGTATCCCTGGTGAAAAGCTCACATCACTGAAGACCAAGCCCTGTCGCCTCCTAGACCCAAGTTTCTATCTCTACCCCCAGGAATGGGCTAATGCCCAAGTTTAGAAATAATCACATAAAGTGGCCCAGACTGTGAGTCAGGAGATCTGGATTTCAGTCTGGACTCTGCCATTCACCAACTCTCTGAGTATCAGCCTCAGTTTCTTCCATACTCAAATGAGAACTTGGATCAGATGACCTTCAAGATCTCCTCCAACTATGAATCCTGGTGACCTGATTCTGAATTTAGGTCCTGCTGCTTACCAATTGTCTAACCTTAGAAAAATTATTCCCCTGGGCCTCAGTTTCTTTTTCTGTAAAATAAGGAGTGAGGACTACATGAGCTCCAAAGTCCCTTCAAGTTCTGACTTCTATGAGCCTGGAATGCTGAGACTTCCAAATGGATTTGAAAGCATTTCAGATTTGGGCACAAAGCAAAGAAAGACCTACAGCCTGATAGCTTAGATGCTTCAGAGACCCAAATCTTTTTTTTTTTCCTTCAGAGCTGCCCCCAGGCCTGGAGGTTCTTGAACTCCTTTCCATAATCTGGTAATAGAAAGAGGCCATCATTGGAGATGGAGTCTTTAGGAGCTGAGCCTTATAGGGAATGGAAGGAAAAGACTTCTTCGCCATTTTCTTGCTAAGATCCCCAGGAGTCCCAGACTCTGATAATCTTTCAGGCTTGTGCCTGGTCTCTGGCATAGATCCTTAGAAAAAGGGAGGCCTATATTCCAACCCTGTCTCTGACACTCACTAGCTATGTGAGCTTGGACAAACCCCAGTCTCTCTGAATCTTAAATTTCCTCCTCTATAAAATAGAGATCCAATCCAGGGGAACCAGAAAGCCATTCTTGGCTGAGAAATGGAAATACCTATCCTTGGGGCAGGTCCGGCCAGGTTCAGGTCCCACCTCAACCTGGTCTTAGCCCCCTCCTTCAGCCACGAGCTGTTTAGTCCACCATCCGGGGACTCTCCCAGGGGTGGATGTGGAAGGTGGGGAGAGATGGAGAAGCAGCTCTGTGTGTTGGTATGATGGGGTCTATACATGATTTCACTGTATGGGAATATTTGTGAAAAAAATGCCACATGTGCTCAATGGGGGTTGCATCAAGTGCTATGTATGTGGGGTATGTGTATGTGTATATAGATGCATGATATCTGTGTGTGCACTTGTGTGCACATTGGGAGTTACTTTGCACTCTAAGTCCTGCCCTTTTTTCAACCCTCCCCCCACTTTAGTAGAGACAGTGTCCACCTGAGTGTAGGCTCATGGTTTAGGGGAAAGAACTGGAGGCTGGGTGTCGGTAAACCTGGCTTCTATTCCTCCTCTGGAGCTAACTTACTGTGTAAGTTTCAGAAAATCACTTCACATTCCAGGGCCTCGGTTTCCTCATCTGTAAAATAAAATATTTGGACTAGGTGATCTCTAACCCCACCCTGTCCCCAATCCCAACTCAATTTGGAGCCCTGAGGCAACAACTTGGCCTTTAAGAGGGGTCTTATTCGGGGTGGCCAGGTGGCGCAGTGAGTCAGAGCCCTGGCCCCGGAGTTGGGAGGACCTGGGATCAGTTCTGGCCTCAGATACTCAACACCCACACAAAATAACTGGCCGTGTAACCTTGGGCAAAGTTACTTAACCCCAATTGTTTAAAAAAAAAAAAGAGGGGCCTTATTCTCAATTCTCACTCTCACCATGTTAGATTCATATTTTAATCATCTGGTCTGGTCTTATCTCTCCCTTTAGTCTCATTTTAGAGGCTGGACCAGCAATATACCATCCTGATTCTGGGCTTTCTTCGGGAGAACAGGATGTCTCAATCTTGACTCCAGGGCCTGAGCATTTATTTTTCTCTCCCAAAAAACACCCTGAGGCTGGCTCAGGTCTGACTCCCTCAGTCTGAAAGCCCTGGGAGACATCAATGGGACCCTGGGCTCCATCTGTCCCAAAGCCAAAGGAGTCATTTCCCAGGCCTCCCAGGGCATAGACTACATCGGTGAGCCTGGCTAAGAACCAGAAACTCCTGTCATTCCTCCAAAGTTCACATTTCCCAGCTAAGAAACAATTGGCAGAATTTATGTCCTTCTTAATAATTTGGTTTTTTGTACCCAATAATTTCAAAATCATATTTCTCCCTTTGGATGGCAATAGTATCACAAAGCAGTCAGGAACCTAGAGCCTTCTGTGAGGCTTAGACCCTAGAATGCTCAGAAGGGTCCTTATCCCAAAATCTCCTAATAAGGACAGGGTCCAGACCTCCACAGCAGATCCTAGAAGAAATGCAATGCTAAGAAGGTCCCATAGACACACTATCCCCCAGAGCTCTGCTACAGGCAGGCATCTAGAACCTGCATGGCAGAGTCTAGAACAAAAAAAAATGTATAGACTCAGAACATTTCCCAGACAGTATTCTAGAAACTCCCTTATGCCCTGGCATATGGAGGGTATTATAGTGGATGCTGGAGCCAGAGGACAGATTCAAATTTCAAGTCAACTATTTCATTCTGGTAGGACCCTGGGCAAGTAACCTCCCTTCTCTGGGCTTCATTTCCCTTTTCTGTAAAATGAGGGGGTTGACTAGATGATTCCTCTAAATCCTATGATCCCAAAGCCTTAACTTCTTTGTATCTAGGAGTTTGGCCTAGTTAGGCCCTAGAACAGCTCTAAACCTAGACCCTTCATCCTGGCCAGCACCTTTAACCTCAAGAGTTCAGCTCAGCCCAGACACCCTATGGTATCTGGGAGTTCAAGATGCCATATGTTACCACATCCAGATCTCAGGTCCCATAGACACTCAAAGGTTGTCACAGCTGGAAAGGACCTTAAGGATCATCTGGTCCAAACTTCTCATTTTACAGTAGAGAAAACTGGGACCCAGAGAGGGAACATAACTTGTCCAACAACTCAGCAGAATCAAGATTTGACCCCAGATTCTTTAACTTCAAAGCCAGTCCTCTTTCATCTAGACCATGCTGTCTTGGTCCTTTAGGTATCTGCAATACCCTCCAGAGAGTTGTGATTCAGCTAATGGAACCCACAGCCCCTCTGCCTTTGTTCATCAGAGGTGATGGCATTGGTAATGGGCAGGAAATGCCATATGGAAGAGAAGACTCTGGGCCTGGTGGGGAAGTTTAGCACCAGTTAATTCCCTGGATCCCAGGGAGTTTGATGGACTGCGTATGGGAGCTGCATGGGCCAGGGCATCAGTGCCAATGAACTCACCCAAAAAATTGCAAAGAAGAGGGGAGAAAGATTTCCATTGGCTGGGGTCATCATGTTCCCCTCCCTGCCACCCTTGGCCCAAGAGATATAGCCACCCTTAGACCAATGGCCCTTGAAAACTCTAAGCTCAACACTGACTGGTTTAGGGGACTGGAGCTGCCATACCCCCTTATCCCCCAACCCTGATGGTTGTGGAGCAGCCTACACTGTGGTCTCATATTCCAGTAGCTCCCGGGAGGCCCCCATGCTTCGATATTGCAAGCGAGGGGTAGCTGGGGATGAATACTCAAGTGCCAGAATGGTCTTACGGAGCCGGCGGTCTATAAAGTGGGCATCCCATGCTGGATACTTTTTTCGGGGCAGGTCTATTCGGATCACAGGCCCCTCTGTCCGGGGGGTACGGGCCACTGGTGTGGCTGGGAGGCTGGGCCGGACCTGGAACACAGCTGGTGCTCCACTGTCCCGGTCTCCAGGGACCCCATCTCGCTCTCCTCCTGTAGTCCGGGGCAGAGACCGTGGGGGGCTGGTAACTGCATCAGCAGAGGGACCAGAAGGGCCAGCACCCACAGCCTCAGGGAAGATGCCCCCAGGAGCCTGGGGACCAAACATAGGCCCATTGGGGTGCAGGAGGCAGTAATAGACAAGCATGAAAAAGATGCCCAAGGCATAGCTAGCAGCCACCACACACACCATGATTAAGGCGCTAAAGTCAGTGGGGAAGTTGTGGTTGTAGTACCAGAAGCCGGTCAGGGCCACATTCTCCACCAGGACAATACAGTAGTAGATGGCCATCCGCCAGCGGCTGCGTCCCTCCTTGACGTTGAACCAGCAGAAGATGTAGATGATGCCCACCACCATGTTGTAGATGATCTCCTCCCACTTGGACATGCAGAAGTCTGTCTCCCCCTGGATGACCCAGAAGGTCATGACACACCAATGGGCCACGATGAAGATGCCGAAGTACAGCTGGAAGACGCTGGCGAAGAGCGCGAAGGCCATGGCGCGAGCGGCAATGGTGAAGAAGTGCCAGAGGATCTGGACGATGGCCCCTTTGTAGGACATGGCGCGCTTGTCGTCCCTCGAGTCCCGCAGCACCTTCTGGTAAGAGGCGATGATCCAGGCCAGGGACACCAGGGAGGCCGAGGCGGACAGACCTGTGGAGACAGGGGCCAGAGGTGGGGGCAGGGGGAGGGGCAGGGTTAAGGACAAGGCAAGGTCTCCAAAGGGAGGGGGAAGGGAGGCAGTGAGAGGTAGGCAGGAGGGCTCAGTGTTAGGGGCAGGGTCTCTGAGAGGAGAGAGAAGGACAAGAGGTGGGTGGTAGGGGTTGGGGTAGGGATAAGGGTCAGGGTTAGGGTCTCTGAGAGCAGATAGGGTAAGAGGTCATAGAACCATAGATTTGGAGCTAAAAGGGAGCTCAGAGGTCATTAGTCCAACCTACTCATTTTACAGATGTGAAAACCAAGGCCCAGAAAAATTAAGGGAATAGCAAAACTGGGATTCAAACCCAGGCCCTCTGACTCAAAGTCTAATACTCTTTCTATCATACCTCCTCCTCACCTTACTTCAGGACATCTACATCCTGAGGGCAGTCAAATTCCTGTAGGGAAACTCCTATGGAGAGGATAATATTCTTTTTTTTTTTTTGCTTTTTGGAGGGGGGAGGGTAGGGCAATTGGAGTTAAGTGACTTGCCCAAGGTCACATGACTAGTAAGTGTTAAGTGTCTGAGGCCGGATTTGAACTCAGATCCTCCTGACTCCAGGGCCGGTGTTCTATTCACTGTGCCACCTAGCCGCCCCAAGACCATGATATTCTTGAGGACTGAGAAACAGAGAGATGGATGGAATGGGCTGGTATGGGAGGAAAGGGGGATTTTTGAGAGTGAAGAGAGGGGCAGGAGGCAGGACCTAAGGTAGCTGGGGTCAGGGCTAGGTATGAGTATAGATCAGAATCTCTTGAGATTAGAAGCATATGGGACTCTAGAAGTGGGCATTGGAGGCTGTGGATAGAAGTGAGGGGGGAAGGGAGAGTAAGAAAGTAAGAGAATGAAGAAGAGCAGAGCATAAAGAGAGAGATGAGAGAAGAATGAAGGGGAGGGAAGGAGAGATAGGTGGGAGCCAGCCAAAGGCTGGGCAGAAAATAGAAGCACAGAGTAGACAGAGGGCTGGATGATCCAGTGAACTGAATGATAGAAGGGACCCGGCCAAGCCAAACACTTCAGTCCAGCCTGGGGCCACTTAAGCTGAACCCAACTGGGTGATTTTGCTGACCAGGCCAGAGGGCTTTGAGAGGATTAGGACAGGAGCCAAACAGCCCTTTCAGCCAGAGGATCCCAAGGGCACCCCTGGTAGGCCTAGGGCTTGGGTAGGGGAGAAAGAGAATGAGACAGAGAAAAAGTCAGAGGTGTGAACATCAAGGAGTAGGGAGAAGGCCCTTAGCCAGATCTCAGAGGAATGAGGATGTGCCAGGGGCCAAGCACCCTGTCCTACCTTGGAGGGTTCAGCAACAAATCACTGTCACCATTGATGCTAAGGAATCTCCCAAGCCAAGAGATCATGCCAAGGGGTCTCCCAGAGAAGTTCTGGGAAGAATGAAGGAGCTTTTGATGAGGGTCTAGGAGGGAAGAGGAGTCAGGAGCCAGAAAGGTGAGGGTGTGGTGAGGGACGGGGTGGGGGAAGGATCCCTCAGGTGAGGGATGGGTAGTCAAGGGGCTGTGGGAAACCCAGGGTGAGAGTGGCTGGGAGAGGAAACCTGAGGGGGGCGTGGTGGGACAAGACTCCTTCTCAGGAAGGGTCTGGGAACACCCAAGGGGATGTCAGTGGTAAGAGGAGGTCCTGGGGTGAGGAGCTGGGGGGCCCAGGTCAGGGTGTGAAGGAGGAAGATGGGGGAGGGAGGCATTAGGCCCTCACCCTGCAGGGCCTCGATGTGTTTCTGGAGGACCATGATGCTGAGCTGTAGCACAAGTTGTGGGGCGCTCTTCAGGAAGGCCTCCAGCAGGCGCAGCATACTGATGTCAGCACTCTCGAACATCATGCGCCAGTAAAAGTGGCGCCTCAGCTGCTCCCCATGCCAGCGGCTCTGCAGACCCAGGTACATGGCCCGGAGGTACCTGGGGAAGATGGGACAGTGGGCAGGTGTGTGTGTGAGGGGTGGGGAGAGGAGGGGACAGGAGCTTCCTGGGGCTGCCAGCTCCCAACCATGCTCAAGGCTCAGGGATTCCCCCCAGCCAGGTGGGAAGGCAGGGAGCAGGAGATGAGTCCTGACAGACACTGCCCTGGAGGGAGGGATGGGGGCCTTAGTAAGGACAGCTGCTTTTTGGTTTACAAAGCACTATCCTCAATACTCCTGGGGATCTTGGAAGACTATTCCCATTTTACAGGAGAGGAAACTGAGTCTCAGAGATTAAGAGCCTTGCCTTAAATCACTGCTAGCATCAGAGTTAGGATTCAAACCCAAGCCTCCTGATTCCAAATCCAGTGTTCTTACTACTACATTTTGAAGACTTTAAGGTTAATCTTCTCCAAGGTTTCTTAACCATTTTTGTGTCATGGACCCCTTTAGTTGTCTTCAGAAGCTTATGAACACCTTCTTAGGATGATGCTTATTGACTACATTCATCATGGAATGCTAAATTTCAGTTAGAAGTTAATGAAAATAAATGCAATTTTTTCCCATTCAAGTTCATGGACCACCTGAAATCAATCCACAGACCCCTTAGTACCCAGGTTAAGAGAAAAAGGAAAAATCCTGTATTAAGCACCTCCTATGTGCCGGGCACTGTGCTGAGCACTTTTTACAAATAATGTGTCGTTTGATCCTCACAACAAACCTGAGAAGTAGGTGTTATTATTATCACCCCTGTTTTATGGATGAGGAAAGTGAGGCAGACAGAGGCTAAGTGACTTGCACAGGGTCACACAGCTAGTAAGTATTTGAAGCCGGTTTTGAACTCAGGTCTTCCTAACTCCAAACTCTTGACTTCCTAACTTGCCCTCTATCCACTGTGCTGCTTGTTCTAGTCCAATCCCCTCATTTTACAGATAAGGAAACTGAGTCCTAGTGACTTGTTCAAGGTCACACATTGAGCTACTAGAAGAACCAGAATTAGAACTCATTTATGAATAATTTCTGTAGCCCTTTAAGGTCTACAAAGTATTTTTTTTCTCATTCACACTCCTCTATCTTCCTCTCTCCTTTCTTCCGTCCCCTTCCTTTCTCCTTAGCTGCCAACACTCTCTTCTGGACTCACTCTTTGAGGATGCTTGTATGGCAAGTATTATCAACCCTGTTTTACACTCCAAGAAACAGGCCCAGAGAAGTGAACTCCTTTGCCCATGGTCCCAGGGCTAGTAAGGTCATAACTTCCTCTGGGATCTAGCTCAGCTCTCCTGAAGCCAAGCCTATGCTCTTTCCATCACAGCGGCCTCCACTCTTGGGCTGAGATCCATGGCCACAGCTCAATGCTGACTCAGAAGAGCATCAGGTTGGGGATCAGAAGTAGCAGTATAAGCAGGAGCTACCGAGGAAGCTAGGATTGGCCCAGTGTCCTTTGGAGGGGATCCAGACTCCTCCCCCACATCCTTCCTCTCTACTCCCACCCCCACTGAGGGTCCCTTAGGCTTCACCTTCTTCAGCCTTGGGGGCTTCCAGGCCTGCCACCAGGGCCCCTGAGACAAGCGGTCATTATTTACAAGAAGCTGACCCAGCCTGGCAGTCTTTGTCACCCTCCCCTCTTCCCTATTCCCTGCAGCTCCAGGTTCCTACAGGAAGAAGAGAGCAGCTGGTCCTACTGTGAACAAGACCTGGGGAGGAGGGAGGAGGGGCTGGAGAAGAAGGGAAGGGGGTCCCAATGGAAGGCCCGGAGTGCCATCTGTCTGCCTGGCTTCATTCAGGGTGAGGATCGAAGGAGGGCCTGGGACCAGCTCCCAGACCCACCAGCATCGATCACCACATGACAAGCAGCCTCTGCCCCCACCCACCTGCTCTGCCTCCTGTTGTCATCCAAGCCCGTTCTAGACACAGCAAAATCATAATCATATTAAAAATGAGTTCCCTTTCTATAGCATATTAAGGTTTATAAACCACTCTTCATAATACCCCAGTGGGCTAGGACAGTGCAAGTATTATCATCCCCATTTTACTGAAGAAGAGACTGAGGCCCAGAGAAGGACCCAAGGTCATGCAGCAAGCATGTGGCAAAGCAGATCTGAACCAGAACTAATGACAAACAAAAGATTTCTCCTCCCCCACATCTCTGTCTCTTTCTCCCTCTCCTTCCTCCCTCCCCCCTCCCTCTTTCTCTCCCCCTCGATCTCTTCCCTTCCCCCCTCCCTCTCCTTTCTCTTTCTTCTCACTCTCTCTTCCCCCTTCTTCTCCTCTCTCCTTCCCTCCCTCTCTCCTTCCCTCCTTCTCTCTCTCTCTCTCTCTCTCTCTCTCTCTCTCTCTCTCTCTCTCTCTCTCTCTCTCTCCAGCAGGAGGCAAGCTACTATTGCTCATTTCTCTGGTTTGAGCCACTAATCCTTGACTCCCAACTGGACCCCTTCTTGAACACCCCACCCTCTACAGAAGGAAGCCCCTTCGTAGGATTAGAAGGGAAGAGAGAGATGACTCTCCCCCTCCTCCCTTGCCTCTGCACTGACCAACTAATCCCACCCAAGCAAAAGACTGAGATATCTGCCAACAGAGAAAATCAAAGGATGGAGGAGCTCAGAGTTTTGGGTTTACACTCCATGTGTGGGGCTTTGTGGGGGAGTGTGCCATCTGTCTGAACTGGCATTCTATATCCACGGGGTCCTCTTGGAATGCAGGACCTGAGGTTTCTATAACTAACTGCACAGAGCCAGGACACCTTGAGCTTTCAGAGAGGATAGATAGTTCACATCTTTTGGGTTTACAACACTCCCCATGGCATCCCCCTATAGGGATAGTGGGGGCTGTGGTGGGGCTCAGGGAGGTAATGTAAGTGGTATTGTGCCCATTTAACAAGTGAGGAGACTGAAGCTCCGAGAGAGATGCCAGTCTTGCTCAAGGTCACCTACTGTGAATGAGAGGCAGAAGTAGCCTGTGGATTACAAATAATAACCCCTGTTTCTGTAGGGCTTTCTGATTTACAAAGAGCTTCTGTTAAAACAAGCCTGTGAGGGGGAAGGACAAGGATTATTACCCTCTTTTTACAACAGAGGAAATAGACCCAGAGTTAAAGGTTCAAAGTTAAACAGAGCTAAGACTAAAAGCTAGTCCTCCAACCTCCAGTTCCTGGGCTGGTCCAAATATGTACCATTGTTACTATGCTCAGCTTCCCACTTCCTACATTTCTCCCCTAGGGGGCAGAGGTCTATTAATCTTGGCCTTGGGTCCCAGGGAGAAAGGGAACTAAAGCTTTTTAGGATCTCTCTGCATCATATAATCATAATAGAATACATCTGTAGTCACCGTAGAACAGATTTATTTGGGGTTGGACCAGAGGATGAATTCTCCATTTCAGGACAGAGCAAGTTTCCCTGGGATTGAATTTAGAACTCTGAGTGAGAGGGAGTACCCTGGCTAACCTTAGTTGCTCTGGGAGTGCTAAAAAAAAAAAGTTGAAGGAGTATGACCAGACTTGGTGCAGTGGCCAGAGCACTTGGCCTGAAGTCAGGAAGATATGAGTTCAAATCCAGCCTCAAACACTTACTAGCAGTGTGACCCTGGGCAAGTCACTTAACCTCTGCCTCAGTTTCCGCAATGATAAAACGAGGATAATAACAGCACCTATTTCATAGGATTGTTGTGAGGATCAAATGAGATAATAATTGCAAATCACTCAGCACAGTGCATGGTATATAAGTGCTATATAAATGTTTATCATCATTATTATTAATGTTATTATGTCTGACTAAGGTCCCTGTGTGACGTTAGACAAATCACTGTAACTCTCTGAACCTCAGTGTCCTCCTCTTGAAATGGGGATGTGAATACTTGTATTACCCAGTCCATAGGGACTCTGTGAAGAAAGATGTTTTAAAACTGAAAAGTGCAATGACAATGTGAATTTTGGTGGTGATGCTGGTGTCTCTAGAGACATGAGGAGGAATGGCATGGGCCCCTGAAGTAGGGGCTCGAACCCAGGGCCTCTGAGTCCAAGACTGGACTTATTTCCACTTTACTCCATGTCCTCCTATGACAGACATCTCAATAATATCATGGAGAGAAAAGGGCAGGACTCTGGTTAGGATACTATAGAGGGTTCAATGAAGGGGAGGGGGATTCAGTGAGCAGATGGGGTCTCAGTGAGGAGCCCTGACTCTACAATCCTAGGTCAGTCTGCCTACCTATCTATCTTTCTGATCCTGTCTTAATCATTTGTCTGACCCTGGGTGAATCTGCCCCCTCCAA
The DNA here is from genome assembly GCF_028583685.1 of Petaurus breviceps papuanus. Taxonomy (NCBI): domain Eukaryota; kingdom Metazoa; phylum Chordata; class Mammalia; order Diprotodontia; family Petauridae; genus Petaurus; species Petaurus breviceps. The sequence continues at coordinate 14,126,574 of NW_027187368.1, read as the reverse complement.
ACATCCCCACCCCCATTCAATGTCAGGTCAGTCTGTATGCCTGTGCTCAGCTGTGCTTACCTCCACCCTCTTCCAACTGTGGGTCCCTCTGTCTGTTTGGGTGTCTCTCACATCCTTGATTTCTCCATCTGTCAGTCTCTTGGAGATTCTGCATGTGTCCTTCTCCATGAGTTTTTTTTTCCCCCTTCCTAACTCATCTTAACAGATTCAGGCTAAAAATTCTTCTCCTAGAAGGTCCTAATTCTCTCTCCAGAAAACACCCTAGCTACTCCCAAACTGTGCAAACATGAGAAAATGACTATCACGAGCTCGTTTTCTGAAGTCTGTTCCTGTTGAATAGATGGGAGTGGGTCCTAGTCTTGTGGGAAGTAGAGATTTTAAAACCATGGGTCAAGTGAACACCTTCCCCTCAGATCCTGGGTCAGAAATCAGAGACTGTAGGAGTAAGCTGGAAGGAATCTTGGACATAATCCAGATTGTTGCTGTTATTCAGTCGTTTTCAATCATGTCTGACTCTTCATGACCCCATTTGGGATTTTCTTGGCAAAGACACTGGAGTGGTTTGCCATTTCCTTCTCCAGCTCAATTTAAAGATAAGGAAACTGAGGCAAACAGGGTGAAGTGACTTGCCCAGAGTCACACAGCCAAGTGTCTGAAATCAGATCTGAACTCAGGGAGATGAGTCTTCCTGACTCCAGGCCTGGCACTCTTTCTACGGTACCACCCAGCTGTGCCTGAATCTTCGTGTAACTTAGGCAAACCACCTCTTTTCTTTGGCCCGCAATTTTTTGCTCTATAAAATGAAAGGGCTAAACTAAATGATCATAGGTCCCTTCCAGCTGTAACCCAAGTTCTAAGTTTCCTACAACCTCACGTCTTCTTCCTTCTGCCTGGGGAAAATCTCCTGTCTTGCTCTTACCATTTGTTCTAATCATATTACTTCCTAACTATACCACGCCCTGTTCTTCTGAACTTTTATGATTCTTGATCAAGCTTGGCTATGAAACCTCCTGTCAACACCTCCAAAAAGGATAGGCTAGTTCTCTCTTCTCCAGTTTATCACAAGGCCTCTCTCCAGAAGGGTGTGTCAGAAAGTCAACGTCTAAAGCTCACTGCTTTCTTCCTGGAGAAATGGCCTATGGAATAAGTTCATTCTCCACATCAAGATTGTCCTTCAGGGATTCCACCTCAGACCTTCCTTTCCTGCTCTCTCTCTCTCTCTCTCTCTCTCTCTCTCTCTCTCTCTCTCTCTCTCTCTCTCTCTCTCTCTCTCTCTCTCTCTCTCTCTCTCTCTCTCTCTCTCTCTCTCTCTTTCTCTCTCTCTCTCCCTCCCTCTCCTCTCTCTCTGTCTCTGTCTCTCTGTCCTTCTCTCTCTCCCTCTCCTCTCTCTCTCTCCCTCTCTCTCTCCCCCTCTGTTTCTCTGTCTCTCCCTCTGTCTCTCTGTCTCTGTCTCTCTCTCTCTCTCACACATACACACACACACACACACACACAGCATCCCCCTGCCTATCTTTACAAAAATGCTGTTTTTGAGTCCTAAGGAGTCAATAAGGATGAGGTTGTTTTTGAGTTGAAAGTGAGGTGAATAAGAGACCCTCTCTGGCACATCGGTCCCTCATAGCTGTTGCTACTGGCTCTAGGATTTCTCCTTGCAGTGTGAAGACTACAGGCTTCTACTCAAGGCCTACCCAAAACGAGGGATCTTCTAGTCCTGGCTGTGGGATACTGCATCCTCCTCCCCTTTTAATAGCCTAGATTACCCATTTACATCACTAGATGGCCAGTACAGTGAGCCTTTCTTGGAGGAGCTCATATTCCTGATATTGGCAGCAGAACAAGACATCAGTGTTAGCAAATAACTTGATTGTAATCACTTACCTCTTGATTCACTAGATACCTATCTTGATAGGTGGGTAGGGACCGTAGCTAGTAATTTTTGTGCCAGCAGCAATCAGTATGAAATGTTGTCAAATCTACTTTTTAAAACCAATTATTTTTTTAATTGTAGTGTGAAAGGAGCAGGATGAGACCATTGAGGAGCTCACTTAAGTATAGCATCTAGAAACTTCTTATTTTAACTACTTATTCTTACTAATGAGTTACTAAACTCAGTTGCTTCTAAATGGCTGAAAGACTGGAAATCCTGTCAGTTTCCTCTAAAACTTGGGTGCTCTAGGGAAAAAAGTCCTGGCTATCCCACTCTACTGACCACTCTAGTGAGGATACTGGACTGGCCTCCCAGCTCTGGAGACCACAATTCTCTGTATTAGAGGGAAATCAGAATTTCAGCTGGGAGAAGTAGTATACTGTGTATAAAAGCATTGGGGTTGGAACCAGGAGACTTGGGTTTGAGAGTCTGCTTGGCTATTTTACTAGCTATGTGACATTAGGTAAGTCACAAACCTTATCTGAGCCATAACTTCCTTTTCTGTAAAATGGTGGTGGTAGTGGTGGTAGGGACAGGAAGGAGACTAGATAATAAAAGCTGGTATTTATATTGCAGAAGACTTTAAATATACCAGAAGACTTTAAATATACCATCTCACTTGATCCTCACGAAAAGCCTATGAGTTCGATATCTCAGTCATTATTTCCATTTTACAGATAAGAAAACTGAGTCTCTTTCCTTCATATTATGTGACTTGCCCATCATAGCATAGTCACCGCCATAGCTGCACGAGCACAGTTCTAAGCTCCCACTCCCAGACTTGCTGCACACTCTCAGCCAAGTCTCTCTCCCTGTCTGGGTCTTCATTTCCATCTGTTAACTTCAATTCTACTAGACTAAGCTCGATAAAGTCAGCACTATGGGTATTATTTAAACATCATACACCCCCCTCCTCTCAGAGTAATCAGCACGGTACTTGGACACAGCAGGCACTTAATAATATTTTGTTGGATAAAATCAATTTCATAAACATTTACTAAGTGCTTACTATATGCAGGCCTAGTGTTTGGCATTAGGAATACAAAGACCTGACTCTTAAGGAGTTTATAGTCTAATAATACGGAAAGAATCACATGCACAAACTCCAAAGTAGTAGAGTTTGGAGGAGGTCACCCATGTTTAGATGCTTCAATCCAACCCCTTGGAGCTCAGGGAAAAAAATCATTGGTGTGTGGCAGTGAAAATATCCTTGATCTGGGATTCTGGAGACCTGGGTTCTAGTCCCAATTTGTCACTCATCTGATGTGTGATTCTGAGCTACCTTTCCTTTATCAGAAAATAAAAGAACAAATCGATCAAGAAGCATTTGTTTAAGCACCTACTATGTGCCAGGTGGTGTGCTACGCACTGGGAATACAAAGAGAAACAAGAAGTCCTAGATGGTCTCTGAGATGCCTTCCAACAATGGCATTCTTTGATTCTGTGATCTCAGCAAATCCCAGTGTATTGTAAAAGGCTACATTCCCAAACCTTATCTTTCCACCCCCCAACCCCCAAACTACATTCCTCATTTACCTCACTACCAACCCTCAAGCAACCCAGTACTGAAAAATCAGGAAACCCGAGTTCTGATGCTAGCTCTGCTGTTGACAGTCAATAGCCTCTGTCAATTCACTCTCCCTCTCTTGAACCTTGGTTTCACCACATGCAAAATGAGGTGACCTGGAGTGTCAGATTTCTCCTAGCAATAGTCTTCTACCTTGTTATGTTCCAAGTTCCCATCCAAATAGAAAGAGAATTGGACTTGGAGTCCAAAGACTCAGGTCTTTGGAAGGGGCCCTGGCCCTTTCACTCACTGGTTCTGTGATCATGGTACAACTATTATTATAATTATATTATTATATTGGACTATTTGTGCCTGACCTGTGGTAGAGCCTTCTGATCTCATATTGGTCTGATCAGCCACAATTTGACACAGTCTACCTTGACCCCAAAGTAGTGATGTTATCTTGGTCCTCTTTGAGAATGAAAGACAACAACCAACCAATCGTGGTAAGATGAAAAGATCAATGAATTTGGAGTTAGGGGATATGGATATCAAACCCCATCTCTGTTACTTACTGCTCCTTAAGCAAATCACTTGCTTTCTCTAGGTCCAGGTTTCCTCAATTGTAAATGAGTGATGTCTAAGGTTCCTTCCAGTTTTAAATCTGTGATCCATTACTGGACCTCATTTTCCTCTGGTGTAAAAGGGAAATAAATCATGTTTATACTTCCTGCCTCTCAAAGTCATGGGGGAAATACTATAAAGCTTTCTCTTAAGTTAGTCTCTGTTCTTTTCTGCCCCCTCCTTTTCTCCCTTCATTTCTCCTAGTCTTCTCTTTCTCCCCATACCCTGCCAGAAGAGTCACAGTGCCAAGCAGGGTGGTTATGTGTGGAGGGAGGTATTGAGAGGGGTGAATGTAAGAGTTTGGAGGCTCAATAAAAAGAAGAGCTTCCCAACAGAGTTATTAAGAAGATCTCAACAATGGATTCAGATGCTTTGATAAGTATCAATTCCAAATGCTCTTGATTAGAAATGAACTTTTGTTTGAACACCAGTGTTCAAACTGAAGCTGGCTAGACAACCCTTGGGGAAAGTGTGTAGGGATCCATACAGTGGGTGGGAGTTTGGACTAGGGACTTCTTAGGTCCCTTCTGACTGGTGAGGAGAATTCTATGCCAGGATTCTAAGAATCTGTCTGACCAATGTACATTGATCTTAGCTTCTTTCCCAGACCAGACACTGTCCTAGTAGAAATTCTTCCCTCCCTAGTCCCATTCTCTTTCCTTTAGCAATCTTACTATCCAACCCAGAACTTAGTCTAGTTATACTCCTCATTCCCACTCTCCCACTGAGGACCTGATATTTTGTCCTACATACGGTCAAGGGCTAGGTGGTGCCCTGGAGTGCCTGGCCTGGAGTTAGGAAGACTCATCTATCTTCCCAAGTTCAAACCTGTCCTCAGACACTTATTTAGTTGTGTGACCCTGTCATACCCTGTGACAGGTCACTTAACCCTGTTTTCTTCAGTTTCCTCATCTTTAAAATGAGGTGGAGAAGAAAATGGCAAACCACTACAGTATTTTTGCCAAGAAAACCCCAAATGGGGTCATGAAGAGTGGGATGTGAATGAAAAACAACATGGCAACAACAAAGGTTGTCAAAATAACCACTCTTCTACCCTACCACCATCTACCCAGGACTCCAATCCTCCTGTGTGACTTGCCCATGGTCATACATCCAGTTAATGGCAGAGTAGGGACTAGAATACAGTTTTCCTAAGATGGCCAGAGTTCTTTTCATTGCACTTTAGGACCATTGGATTTGGAGCTAGAAGGGCACTTAGAGATTATAAACCTTAGAGTCACTCTCCCTTTTACAGAAGAGGAAACTGATGTCCAGAGAGGTAAAGATTCTTGCCTAGGGTCCCATAAATATTGAGAGGCAGATCTGGGATTTGAATCCAGATTTGATAATTCAAAATCTAGTCTTTCCTCCTTTAACAAAGTTCTTTTCCATGATCTTGGGAGGTCTCAGAAATGACTAAAAAGAGTACAAGGATCTAGAGGTCCTTGACAGAATTTATTTCCAAATCCCTTCTTGCTAATAGGCTTAGTAAATTATACTTATCAGGTTAACAGTCCACTCAGGAGAAAGCTGAAGATTAGCAAAAGATAAATCCTGAGCAAGAAGCCCTTCTGTCCTAAAGGTCAGGTATAGTGTTACAGGCTTAATTGGCTTTACGATTCCCCAGAGTGGAGGCAGAAGAGAGACTCATAGGCTAAGCATATGGACCCCTGGGTCCACTTCCCAGCTCCAGACTCATGCTACCCTATAAGCTAGAGAGATAAGGGAGCCTAGAAAACTCTCAGTGAAGGGAGGTGGCTTCCACTCAGGAAGAATACTTTGAGACATCCAAAGGATGATTCCTGAAGGGCACAGAATGTCTTCTTCCAGTTAGAGTTCATTTTGTTTAACCATTTCATTATCAAGACAAGGAAACTGATACCTGATACAGGGAAGGTGCTTGCCCAAAATCATATAGCAATGAACCATGAATTTGGACTTAGGAGACTTGAGTTCAAATACTGCTTTGCCACTTGCTATCAATGTGACCTTGGTAAGTTTCTCTCCCTCTCCTGGTCTTAACTTATTCCTCTGTAAAATAATGTAGTCATACCAGATGATCTCCAAGATCCTTCCCAGCTTTAAGTTTCATGATTTTAACATCCTAAGTCAGTAGTAGGACAGTGTTACGTTTAATTGTGTAAAAGGTATGGGCCAGGAGATCTTCCTGGGTTTCCACAGCACCCCTGACTAAGTCATTTGGGGAATTTTCCAGCCATAAAATCCTGATAACAGCAACAGTAATAATTTGAATTTCTATAGGCTTACAAAACATTGTCCCCACAATAATCCTGTAAGTACACTTAGTACAGTCAGTTTGGGGCAATGGAAAAAGCACAGAATTTAGAGTCAGAAAATGTGATTTCCATTTCCATTTTTGCTAATTACTACCTGATTGACCTTCTTACTTAACTTTGCTAAGTCTCAGTTTCCTCATCTGAAAAAAAAATTAAAAGTTGAATTAGATTATCTCTAAGATACCTTCCAGCTCTAAATTCTATGATACCATTTTAGATATAAAAGATCTGAGGTTCAGAGAGGTAAAAATGGCTTGACTAAAGTAAGAAAAGTAACCATTTAGGTAAGCATAATTCCACATATAAAAATACTCCACTCTTACCCCAACACTTCAGGAGGGGATCCGATTACTTGCTCAGGATTTTTATTCATTTAGTTACATCCACAGACTGGTACTGCCTTGTATATAGCTGAGGAATTCAGGTTTGCCCAGCCAGGAAGAAAATCAGAAGTAATGTGGAGGAGGGTGAGGATGGAGGGGAGGATAGATTGCTTAATTGTTTTGTCCTGGAACTAGTATAAACTATTTGAATTTAGAATTCCAGAACTGAAAGGAGACCTCAGCTTGGTACAGGGTAAAGTGTGCTGGAGGACACTGACTTTGTAGTCAGAGGTAAGGGCTTGAATCCTGGTTCCTCCACTTACTACCTGTGTGACACTTTACCCTCATCTCTAAGGCCCTCAGGGCCCCCATCTGTGAAATGAGGGATATAAAGTAGATGGCCTGTAAGATTCCTGCCAGCTCTAAAGCTATATTTATCAAGCCCAGCCTCCTCATTTTTTTAGAGAAGGAAGTTGAGTTTCATAGAGAAGGGAAATGAATCAACCAAAGTCCAGTTAGTTAGTGGAAATGCTAAGGGTAGAACCCAAGCCTCCTGACTTCTAGTTCCCACTCAGGAGCAGGAACTTCTAGGTCATATTGTTCAGTCCCTGTACTACCTTACCTCCCCTCTCAACTCCTTCCCACAAAACAACCCACTCCCTGCCTTCCATCTACTTTCTTAGAATCAGTCACTGAATCTTAGCATGTTGGAGCTCAAGGGCCCTTAGGAGATATGACACAGAATGTGAAAACTGGAAGATAACTTAGAATATACAAGTCTGAGCTGAACATGAATTATAGACTGTCAGATCTAGAAGATACCTAAGAGATCCAGTCCCACTTCTTCACTTTATCAAAGACAATGAGGCCCAGAGAAAGAAATACCTGATTGTCATTGCTGCTTCTCCTGGAAGTCATCCCGATCCTGCTCCCAGAGTGGCTATCTCCAGTCCAGCCTTCTACCCAATGCTGGAGGTGGCACTATTCTGGTGCTACCTTCTAGACAAGATCTTTCCCAATCCCACCAATTCTTAGTGTTCTCTCCCTCTTGAAATTATTTGTATTGTATGTTCTTGCCCGTACACATGTTGTATGCTCTCCACACCCCAAGGAGAAGGTAAGTTCATTGAGGGGAGGGGATTTTTTTTCCCTTTGTATTCCCATTGCCTGGCATAGAGTAGGTGCTTAATAACTGCTGAATTGAAGCTACCGTCTCTGTTCATTTATTTTCAGCCCTTTTTGAAGATAGTTCTTGGCTGGTCAAAGAAAGCTGAGAGATGGCTCATTGTAAGGAGAAAGGGGAGGAAGGAGTGTGGTTTGAGGCTGCTAGTGAGTAAAGGCCAGTTATCTAGGACTTAGGCTGATGGACAGAGGGAACTGAGCTTTGGCTACCAAGAATAGGAAGTTACCATTTCAGTATCTAAAAATATCTCTCTCCATCTGTCCACTCAGTCAAGGGAAAGATAAATGTAGATTAGTTCCTGGATATAGACTTGATTATTTTTATGTGTCAGGCTAATAATAATGATGATGTTGATGAAGCTTTGAATGGGTAGTGATTTTTCCCAGGGAAGTCTGAGGGAGATCAGGTTCACCATCTAGCAGGTGACTGGCCCAGTCAGATGGGGGAAACTGAGGCTTAGAGACGCATGGTTACACAGCCAGAATGATACAAGGAGTAGGCATCTGGTACAAAAATCAGAAGCCCTGACCCCAAAGTTTAGTGGTCTATCTTCCAAGCTAAGCAGAGTGATGATGATGATGATAATGATGACATACTAGAACTTTGCTTTTGTATGGTGCTTTATACTTTTTAAAGCACTTTTACGTCCATTATCTCATTTGATCACCACAAGAACTCTCTGAAGTATGAAGGTTAAATATTAGCTCTGTTCCACAGATTAGGAAGCTAAGTCAAAGCGGAAAGGACTAGTCTATAACCATAGTTATTAATGGAGTTAGCACTAATAGAGAATATAAGCTTCCTGACTTATTTAGTGTTTCTTTCAGTGCTTCTACATTTCCCATGTCAGTACAGGGGCACTTAGAATGGCCTGACTCATCCCAACAAGGGAGGAGCTTACTCTTCTGAGAGGCCTATATGGATTAACTAAGGAATTGGGGAGATATATTCATCATTAGATATTCATTCTCTTGAATGAAGATATCTTCTTACAGGATTCTCCAGCTCTTGGTCCTGCTAAAGTAAGGTTCTATCTCAATGCGGCTTCCCATTGCTTTTTTTGGGGGGAACATTCTTCTAGATCGAACTCAGCTCAAAAGGTTCCCAATTGCAGGGAAGGAAAGGAACTGGAATAAATTGAAATAGATTGGAACAAATCTGTGGAAAAATTCCAAGGGCTTGCCCCCAATGGAAGCTAAATCCAACTTTTTCTTTTGTCCTTATGGGCTCTGAGAAATGGCAAAGCTGGTTCCCAAATTCCCATTGAGGTAGGGAAGAAGAATCATTACTCTAACTACTCCTAATCACAGAATATAAAAGCTACTCAGAATGCAGAATGCCAGATTTGGAAAGGACCTTAGAACTTAAAGTATTAGATTTGGAAGAGACCTTAGAGACAATCTAGTTCAGCCTCTTTGCTTTCCAAGTGGGAAAAGTAAGGCACAAAATGGGGAAGGGATTTGCAAAAGACCTCACAGCTTGAAAATGGCAAAGTCAAGATCCAAACCAAAGTCTTCTGACTCTTTAATTCTATGCTCTTAGCACTATACTACACTAAGAGCTGGGAACCCTGAAAAAGCAGCTCAGTACAGGGGGAAAGGAATATTGTTGGAGAGTAGGAAGCCTGCAAAGCCTTCCTGAAACAGTGGGCCTAATTTCTTGGGCCTACTTTCCTCTCCTAGGATCCCCTTTTCTGGGGTTTAGGGGAGGGAAAGACCTAGGGTACTAAACAGAGACAACAGAATGGAGATGTAAATTGATTAATAAATGCTAGTTGATTATTGACTGCTGATTGTAGACCCACAGACCTTTTCAACTAGAAGGACTCAATCCCAATGCTCTCCAGACCAAGAAGGGGTGGGGGCTGCAGAAGAGGTGAAGGAACTAAAGAAAAGGCAAGTTCTGCTGCCTCCCACCACCTTCCCTTTCAAAGGTTCCCCTTTCCAAATGCTTCTTCCTCACCTCTAAGTCCTCCCTATTTCCCTTTTCACATCATAAGGACAAACATTTCCAGATAGCATGATTAAAAAAAAAAAAGCAAGGACCTTAGAATAAGAAGATTTGCGTTAGAGTCCTGACTGTCATTTACTATTTGTTTGACCTTTAGACCATTCACTTAAACCCTATAGGATTCAATTTCTCCATATATAAAAATGAAGGGTTATATAAGATTATCTTTGTAAAAAGTCTCTTCCAGCGCTGGCATTCAATGAGGCTATGAAAGAGCCTTTTACTTGGAATCATTATTCTGTCGGACTTGCTGTGTGACTTTGGGCAAGCCACTTATCCTTTCTGAGCCTTAATTTCCTCTTCATTACAAGGTTTGACTGGATGGCCTCTAAGTTCTGAGTTGGTCCTTCCAGCTTTGACATTGTGATTCTCTCACCCCCCTCCCCCAATCTTGTACTACCCCAAGCAGGCGGGGCCACAGGGGAGACCCCCTGGGAGGTGAGGGAGAGAAGGAGAGAGGACAGGGTGGGGCTGGGAAATATGGGGAAGGAAATTAATCAGTCCAATCCCTCCCTGCCCTCCCCCCACCATTTTCCCAGTCTCCAGCCTCCCCTCCCAGACCTCTTCTTCCCCCCCCATCTCATCCCATCCCATCCCATCTCATCCCATCCCATCCTATCCTATCCTATCCTATCTTATCCTATCCTATCCTATCCTATCCTATCCCATCCCATCCCATCCCATCCCATCCAGCGAAACCTCCTTATTTTCCTACCTCCAGACCTGACCGAGCTGCAGGACGTGAACTAGCGACTGCAGGAGCCAGACGCAGAGGCGGCAGCAGCGGCGGTGCGGACGCCGGGCGCCAGATAGAGCGGGAGGGGCGGGCACGGCGGGACCCGGGCCGGGACCGCTGTCCTTCGTGCTGAAGGCGGCGCTGGCGCTGACGCTAGCGCTGGTGCTGTCCTTGGTGCTGAAGGCGGTAGCGGCTGCACCTGGCCCAGCTCCGGCAGATGAGTAGTCATAGACGAACCATCGGAAGCTGAGCAGCTGCACCACGAGTGAGGGCAGTAACGCAAAAAGCAGCGTGAGGCCGAACCAGATGTGCTTGCCCTGGAGGTAATAGTCAGCTGCCAGCCACAGGTCGGTGGCCCCGTCGGAGAAGAAGACTAGCAGCGCGCACAGCGCCCAGCAACAGTCCCACAGGCTGTAGCGGGGCCGCCGTCCCCCCACCGAGAGCAGCCCCGCCCCAACCCCAGCACCAGTCCCCAGAGCCCCCGGAGGCCCTGAGCCGGCCCGGGCCCCACCGGCCGCCCCCTCCGGGCCCGGGCCGGCCGCGGCGGCGCCTCCATCCGACTTCGCGGCCATGTTGGCGGAGGAGGAGGCGGGGAGAGACTTCCGGGCGGCCGCGTGGTGGGGGGAGAGGGGGAGGAGGAGGGGGCAGGGGGCGGTGGTGGTTGAGAGGAGGTTCTTGCTGGTGGCTCCTCTCTTCTTCCTCCTCCTCTTTCTCCTCTCGCTCTCCTGCTCCTCCTCTCCTCCTCCCCAAACGCTTTCCTCCTCCTTCCTCCGCTTCCTTCTCTTTCTCTTATTCTGTCTCGCCTTCCTCCTTCTTTCTCCTCCCCCCTTTAATTATTCACTGGCCCTACTCTGCTCCCTCTTCCCTTAGTTGATAGTGGGACGTGATGGGGCAGCCGGGAGAACGGAAAGATCAGGGAGGAGTTGGGCAGGGGTTGTATCCCTGGTTATTTCTCCTTCCCTCCCTCTGCCGCGCCCCTTTCCCTGTTCCAAGAAGAACTCTAGTCCCCCACTTCATCTTCTTTCATCTCTTCTTCATGGACCCCCTTCCCCCCAGTACTACATCCATTCATCTTTTCTGTCTCCCCCTCTCCACCCCGCCTATATACCTCAGGGGGCCTGATCCTACCCTAGCTTTGTAGGGTGTGGCTGAGACCAGAAGAAGGGAGTTGAAGGGGTGTCCCGTTGGCTGGGGCCTTAATACTTCCAGAATTGGAAATCTTAAGAAAGAAAAGAGTACAGTCATAGAATGTTAGGGCTGGAGGGGACCTTAGAAAATAGGAACACAGAATATGAGAACTAGAAGGGAATTTACAACAGAGAAAGGAGTTGAGCTGTAACAGAACTGCCTGGTGTAGTTGAAAGGGAACTGCATTTGTAGTCAGAGGACCTGTGTTTAAATTCTGGCTCTTCTCTCAGTATGATCTTGACCAAGTAATTTCACTTCCCTAGGTCACAGTTTCCTCTATTGTAAAATGAAGAGATTAAACTAAATGATTCCTAAGGTTTCTTTCTGCTCTAAATTTATGGTCCTATGACTTTAGAAGAATCTAATACTAGTTGCTGTTTTACAACCGTAAAGAGTTTCCTTACTAGAAGCTCCCTACACAAATGAAATCACAAATCAGCAATATTCCTTCCCAAAATAACTGTAGAATACATTAGAGTTGAAAGGACTTAAAAACCACCTAAATTTCTGTAGCATTGAGGTTTACGAAGTATTTTCCTCAAAATAACTCTGGTAGATAGTAGAAGTACGATTATCTACATTTTATAAATGAGGAAACTGAAGTAGAGAAAGTTAACTAAATTCCCCATGGTTATACAACTAGTATCTGAGGAGGGATTTGAACCAGATCCCCTGACTCCAAGTATAGAACTTTTTCCATTATCCTATGAAATGTCAAAGCTGGAAGGGACCTTAGAAATCCTGTAGTCTAAGGATTCTTAACTTTTTGTGTCATGGACCACCCCATTGACAGTCTGGTGAAGACTATAGACCACTTTTCTGAATAATGTTTTAGAATGCATTAAAAAAAATACATAAGATTACAAAAGAATTACAATGATCAAAATAAGAAAAAAACGCAAACTCGGAGTCTCTAAAATCTAACCACAGATCTGTTGGTGGTTCATGAACCCCAAGTTAAGAACCTTTAATCTAGTCCAATCTTTCATTTTATAGCTGAGAAAATTGAGTCTTAGAGAGAGGAGTGACTTCCCTGAGGTCACCTTACCTGGCAAAAACCAGGACCAGAATTTAAGTTTCAATTCAAATTTTGCAATCCTTAAGCCAATGGGCTTTTAGTGACTCCACACTGCCACTCCTGAGAAGAGGCAGAAGCATTGCTGTTTCCACTAGAGTTAGGGGTTAGAAATGCCAATTCACCCCTCAGTACTATGCATCTAACTCTGTGTGCTAAATCAATAGGTATTGGGGGGACACCCACTTCCCATTCAGTTCAGGTGTGTAGGTCTTATAACATCTCTGGATAAAGAAACTCCTCCTTGAGTTCATGCCCATACCCCTGATTGGAAGACAAGTTCAGTGCTCTCCCTCTCCAAACCCCTAACCCTACCCACATCTCTCATACCCAGGGTCCTTTCTGAGCCTAATGATAGAGAGGGAGGTTTCTCTATAGATTTAGAAATGTTTCCTTATAGATACAGAAAAGTCTTGAGCTGCTGAGTGAGGGAGATGGCAGTTTCCAGAGTTCTATAGCAGTCTCACAGTCAGCAGAAAGCCTCTGCCTGCCTGCCTGACTTCCTCCCAGCTGATGCTCCCCCAGTGTGGGCCTATCTTGGCTTAGTGCCATGCCTGGGGGCTGTGCCAGACCCAGCTGTTACTGACAATCTCTAGAGATGGAAAAGGGAAAGGTAGGGAACTAGGAGAGCTTTTCCCTGCTGAATCAATGTTGGTGGTCTCCACCCAAGGGACAGGGTACCCATCAATTGATTGTTGTGTACTGCTGTGGACTCTTGCTGACAGTCTCTAGAGATAGAGAAGGGAAGGGAACTGGGAGAACCTTGCAGATTCAATGTTGGTGGTGCCCACCCAAGGGAGCTGTGAGGTGCCAACTGTGTGGGTCATATGAACATGTTTGTAGGGGATTGTGTCTAGATCTGGGGTGGGTATTGGAGACAAAATATAGTCTAGCTCCTAACCCCTATGAATCATCCATTGGTCACATAGCTTCAGAAAGTCTAACTCCTCTTCAGACTCTTCTTTTAAGTCTCCATGGGGACTTTGGAGGTCACCTCAGAAATAACTGCTATCAACTCTCTTTTTTTTTTGCTTTTTTTTTGGGGGGGGGAAGGGGAAGGCAGGGCAATTGGGTTAAGTGACTTGCCCAAAGTCACATGGCTAGTAAGTGTTAAGCATCTGAGGATGGATTTGAACTCAGGTCCTCCTGATTACAGGGCTGGTATTCTATTCACTGCACCACCTAGCCGCCCCCCCAACTCTCTTATGGGGACAGGTTTGAGGGGAGTGGTGTAGTTGTATCACAGATACAACAGAAAAGGGAGACTGGAGTTGGGTGCCAAAGTGTCAGAAGTTCTGAATGGAATCACAATATGTTAGAGCAGGAAAGGACCCTTAGAGCATAGAATATCAGAACTGGAATCAATCAACAAACATTTATTAAGCATTTACTATATGCTAGGCACTATACTAGGTGTTGGGTATATGAAGACAAAAAAAGAAATAGTTTCTGTCCCCAAGAAACTTTCATTATAACGGGAGGCAATAGTTACATATATAGGTATATATGAGACATACACAAATCAAATTCCAAATTATCTTGGTAGGGAAGGCTCAGGGGACCAGGAAAGATATCCCAAAGCAGGTGGCCCTTGAGCTGAATCTTGAAAGCAATGAGGGATTCCAGGAGGTGGAGGTGATGAAGAAGTGGGTTCCTGGCAAGAAGGACAGCCACTGAGATGTAGATAGAGTATCATATGTGAGGAACAGCAAGTAGGACAATATGACTGAACCATAAAGAGCATGGGTGGGAGTGATGTGTAAGTAGACTGTAAAGATAGGAAGGAACTAGGTTGTGAAGAGCTTCAAATGCCAAGCAGAGGAGTTTAGATTTCATTTGAGAGATACTAAGAAGGCACTGGAATTTATTGCATAAGGGATGGGGGAAGGGAGGGACAAATGATTTGATATGATCAAACCTATGCTTAGCTGCTTTGTACAAGATGATCTAGAATGAAGAGAAACTTGGGGCAGGGAGACCAGTTGGAAGTTTTTGCAATAGTTCAGGCAAGAGGCAATTTGAAGCTATGCTGGTGGCCATGTGAGTGGAGTGAGAGGTGTATTAGGGAGAGATCAAAATGATGAGATTTGGCACCTGCTGGGATTTGTAGGCTAAGTGAGAGTAAGGAGTTGAGGATGACACCAAGGTTTCATTCTGGGTGACTGGAAGGATGCTGGTGCTGTCAATGGGAATAGGAAAATCCAGAAGGGTGAGTTTGGAGAGAAAGATAATGAACTCTATTTTGAATATATTAAGTTTGAGGTGACTACTGGATATTCTGACCCAACTCTATCATTTTCCATGAATTGTTTATGCAAACAGGAACTATTTGAGTGTCTGTGTGCATGAAGATGCAGTATCCCATGAAGAAAATAGAATTATGTGTAAGTGGTTAGGAGGCACAATGTTTTCTCATAAATGACATAACTTTCTATTGGGAAAAAAAGACTCAAATACCTGTACTCAGCAACCAGTAAAACCACAACAACTTGGACTGGTAGCCAGAAGGTCTAGGTTAAAGTTCCAATTCTATTAGGCATTGGCTGTATGATCTTGGGCAAATTACCCCTTTGGACTTCCATTCCTCACCTGTAAAACTGAAGCAATAATATATATGCTAAATACTTCATAGAGTTGTTATGTGAAAAGCACTTTATAGACCATAAAGTGCAATACAAATACAAATTATTTGCTCTGCATTCAGTAAGCACTTAATATATGCTGTTTGAATTGAACTCAATCTCAAAAAAGAGGATAATAATCCCTGTCTTACTGGTTTTATGGGATTGGGGGGGGAAGGAGTACAAGAGATTGGTAAGGAAAGTCCTGCATACATGTAAGCTGTTATTATTCTTATTAAATATTTTAAGAACTTTGAAAGTGGCACAAAGATGGAATCTGAATTGAGTTTAGAAGTATGGGTAGGATTTAAGCCAGAAGTAGAGCATAAAGAAGTAAAAAGGTGAATAAGGCACTTAAGGGCCAGTCTAGGAGTGGGTACATGAAAGGGGATTGAAATAGGGGCAAGAGAAAATTAGAGAGGTATTCTGAGACCATTATGGATAATACAGTAGAAAGAATTTGGGTTTGGAGTAAGATGACCTGGGTTCTAGTTCCAGCTATGTTAATTAATTGCTATGTAATTTTGGCAAATCACTTGAGCCTTCTGAGCCTCGGTGTCCTTATCTATCAAATGGAAATAATTATTTCATTACTTACCTCACAGGAGTGTTGTGAGGATAAAAAAAATAGAGCTATGGTGCTATAATATGTGTCAACTTTGTAACCATAATGTGATATGTATATATAACATTTTAAAATGTTGGGCTAGATGGCTCCTAAGGTTCCTTCAAGTTCTGACATTCATGTTTCCCTATCCCTTCCATGGCTCAGTTCTTTATGCTTTAATTCAAACTGAGCTTCTTCACCTCCACTAGTTTGACCTATAAATAGACCTAAAGGGGAGGAGGAAACATTTGGCACTCTCTGACCTCTAACCTCAGACCCTTGAAGCCTCAGTGTCTTGGGATTTTTTTAATGAGAATTCTAGAAGCTAAGGAGGTGATAATGACCTCTCCTGATAATTCTCTTCCCCAAAAGTCCAACAGCTTTGGCAGTCCAGTCCAGATGCCTAGCTGCAGCTCACCCATCTGTCTGTGGCTCCATCAAGGTCTACTGGGAGGGGATGGAACAGAGGGGAAGTAGGAACTGGGAACAGGGGATAAAGCTGCTTACTCCTAAGCTCTTCTAAGTCCTTTGTAGGCCAGGGTCCATCAGAGACAGAGATCAGGTTGGTCAAGGGACTTATGCTGAGATAAAGCATTACCAAGGCAGAAATTAGTCATGGTAAATCATAGCATTTTAGAGCCAGAAGGAACCTTAGAGATCATTTAGTCCAATCCCCTCATTTTACAGAGGAGGGACCAAAGATGTGCTTTCAGTCCAATGCCAGTCAGAGATAATCTAAAAGCATTTGTTGCCTCATTTTTATCAAGGTTGGAAGTATTCACTGAGTGGAAATATCACTGAGCTAAGAGTCCTAGGTTTGAACTAAAAGTTGTAATGCTTTCAAAATTATCATAACACCTTCTCTTAATATCCCTATGGGGTAGAATTGACCAGGATTATTTCCATTTTCCAAATGATAAAACTAAGCCCAAGAGTGGTTAAGTGACTTCCTGAAAGTTTCCCAGCAATATTAATTGAGAAGCAGAATGGTGTGGTGGAAAGCATTCTGGCTTTGGAATCAGAGGATCTGTCCTTAACTTCCTGTGTGACCTTGGGAAAATCACCTAACCTCATCTATAAAATGAAGGGTTTACACTAGCTGATTTCTAAGGTGCTTTCAGGCTACAACTGCATGACTCAGATTCAGAAAACCTGTGCACTTACAATCCACATGACCTGATCTGGCAGTAAAATCCTGGATTTCAAAAAACAGACTCATAACCTCATACTCAGTTGATATAAAATATAGGTTTTATTGGTTATATATAAACTGATAGAGTAGATAGAACATACTATGGATGTGTGCATCCTGTCTGACTCATCACTACTTGTGTTTCATTATTGGTTCTGATTTAGAAAGATGAAGACATAACTAGCCTTTTCTAGCCTGTTCAGATTAATTCTGGATGACTGAAGGAGGTTAGGGTCTGGGGAGTTTATACTAACCTAGATAAAGTCCAGGGGTCAGATATGACTGAACAACAATAATGAGACAGAACTGTAGCCCTTTATATGCTAAGTCCTAGATAAGCACACTCCAGCCACCTCTGACCGTGGGTAGGTTAGATAAAGATAAACTTAGGTAGTGGTAGAATTCCTTTGGTATCAGAGGCTACAGTTACTGTACTCATCAGTCATTCTAGCTGTTTCTGCCTTATCTGGGGTCTAGTCTTACCAGACTGCATCATCTGAGGCAAGTTACTGTACCTGATTCTTCATTTGTAAAATAAGGTTGACAATCCCTTTGTAGTGGAAAGAGTTAGAAAACCCAGGTTCAAGTCCTGATCTTGTCACACACTAGCTGTGTGACCTTAGACAAATCATTTTTCCTTTCCTGTCTTTTCTATCTCATAGAAGAATGTGGTTAAATAAAGCATTTTTAAAACTACTATATAGCTAGGATCTATTATTGTTGTTTGGAAAGTAGAAATAAGTGGGTCTGTTATTACTACTGGCTCAAGGCATAGCAGGAGGGCTGAGACCCCAACAGCAGCTGGTGGAGCAGGGACTGTGCCAGATGTAACCCTCCTGTTTTCTTCCCTCCCCCCAACTACAGTGACCTGGTGGCTGAGATAAGGCCGAACCCCCTGAGGAAGCTGATCTCATCTGCCTAAGCAGGGAGAATAAAGGAGTGAGAGGCGACCCTGGTGCAGCTAATGAGCCCATCTGCCTGACATGGACACATCGTTAGCATCCCCCAGGGAACAGCTGGAAGAGGGAAAGGGGGAGAAAGAGAGGGATCGGTGCCTGAATGTGAATTATTTACGTACCCAGAGATGCAGTGGACCAAGGCTTTCTCTAAAGGGAGTACCCAGCAGGGGTGAAGCCCTGGAGGGGAAAGAGCAGGAAGGGTCTGAAGTTCCAACCCAGTGGAGGGAAGGGGGAAGGTGCAGGTGGTGTGGGGGAGCCCTGCTTGAACAGCAGTAGTATTAATAATAACAGCTCATGTTTATATAGTTTACAAAACATTTCCTTCCCATCTCAGGTGCCACCTCCCACCTTCATACTCTCTTTCCTTCCCTCCCTTTCCCTTTCCATCTTCTTCTCCCTATTTCTCTGTTTCTCTCTCTCTCTTTCTCTCCCTCTCTCCCACCCTCTTCCTTCCTCTCTCCTTTCTCCTTCTCTCTCACTTTCTCTTTTCTTTTCTCTTTTTTCTCTCTCTCCCCCTCCCTCTCTCCTTTCCTCATTTGCCTTTCTCCCCTCCACCCCCTCAGCATTTACTTCTCTGTGTACATGTTGTGTCTCCACAGTAGAATGTAGGCTCCTTACAAGGACTGCTTCATTTTTCTTTTATTCTCCAGGCCTAATAAAGTACTTTGAACATAGTACATCCTTAATAAATGTTTAGTTAAAAACCTTGTGAGGCAAGTAATACACATATTGTTGCCCTCCATTTTGCAGACAAGGAAAATGAAACTCAAAAAGGGAAAATGACTTACTTATGGGCGTCAGAAGGAATATTCAAGTCAAGATTCAAATCTAGGACCCCCTACCATAAGCCTAGGGCTTTTACTACTCCAATCAAGCAACCAAACAATCAACATTTATTAAGTTCCTACTACATGCCAGACACTGTGCTAAGCACTGGGGATACCAAAAGAGACAAAATATAATCTCTGCCCTCAAGGAGGTTACAATCTAATGGGGGAGACAACATGCAAATATATACAAAGTAAGCTATCTGCAGGATAAATAGGAAATAATTTAAAGAGGGAAAGCACTGGAATTAAGTGAGGTTGGGGAAGGCTTCCTGTAGAAGGTGGGATTTTAGTAGGGACTTGAAGGAAATCAAGAAGGTCAGAGTCAGAGCAGAAGAGGGAGAGCACTCTAGGCATGGAGGACAGCCAGACAGAATGCTTGGAGCAGAAAAGTGGGATGTCTTGTTTGTGGAACATCCGGGAGGCCAGTGTCACTGGACTGAGAGGTACATGTCAGTGAGAAGACTAGAAAGTTAGGAGGGGGCTTGGTTATGAAGAGCTTTGAGTGCCAAACTGAGCATTTTGTATTTCGTCCTGAAGGCAACAGGAAGCCATTGGAGTTTATTGGGTAAGGGAGTGGCATGATCAGACTGATGCTTCAGGAAAATCACTTTAGTGAACCAGGGTGATAGTAGTGTCAGAGGAGAGAAGGGGGAATACTCAAGAGATGTTTCAAAGGTGAATTGACAGGTCTTGGCAATAAATTGGATATGGGGGGGGGATGAATGATAGTGAGGGGTGAGGATGACTCCTAGATTGTGAGTCTGAAGGACTGAGAAGATGGTATTATCCTCTACAGTATTAGGAAAGATAGAAAGGGGAGAGGGTTTAAGGTGAAAGAGAATAAGTTCTGTTTTGGACAGATTGAATTTTTAAAAAATCTACTGGACATCCAATTCAGAATGTTTGGAAGGCAGTTAGAGATGTAAGTGGAAGTCTTTTTTTTCTTCCAGAAACTGAGACATCATTTATTGGAGATAGTCACAAAAAAGGATAGGTAGATTTGAGAATTATTAGCATAGAGATGGTAATTAAATCCATGGGACCTGATGAAATCACCAAATGAAGTAGTTTAGAGGGAGAAGAGAAGAGGGCCCAGAAGAGAACCACCAAGGAACACTTATAATGAGATCTGGAAGATCCAGGAAAGGAGACAAAGGAGGAATAGTCAGATAGGTAGAAGGAGAACCAGGAGAGAGATGTCCTGAAAATCAAGAGAGAAGGGATTATCAATGAGAGAGTGATCAACCATGTCAAAGAATGCAGAGAAGTCAAGGAGAATGAACACTGAGAAAAGGCCATTGGATTTAGCAATTAAGATCATTAATAACTTTTGAGAGAGCAGTTTTGATGAAATGATAAAGCAGGAAGCTAGATTGTAAGGGGTTAGGAAGAGAGTGAGAGGAGAGAAAGTAGTGACAACTATAATACATGGTCTTTTTGAGGAGTTTAGCTGCAAAGGGCAATAAGCAGGGATGGAAAGATCCAGTATGGGTTTTTTCAGGATAGGAAAGACATGGGCATAAGCCAGTAGACAGGAAGAGAGTGAAAAAAGTGAAAGCATGAGGATGACAGAGGGACCAATCTGTTGGAGGAGTTGGGATGGAAGGGGATCAAGAGGAGCTAGCCTTGGTAAAGAGTAAGTCCACTTCATCCTGTGAGTCAGGGTAAAGAAGTGGCAGAAGGCATCTGAGTGATAGAAGATGAAGAAGAGGGAGTTTACAGTCTTATTTTTTCCTATAAAATATGAGGCAAGGTTTTTAGTTGAAAGCATGGGGGAGAGGTAGCCATGGGAGAATTGAGGAGAGATGAAAAAGTCTGAAATAACTTCCTTGGAGATGGGATAGTGAGTTGATAAGGAAGGTATTGTAGGATTGCCTAGCAGCAGTGAGGGCCCAGTTGAGGCGATATAACATAAATTTGCACTGGATCCAGTCAGAACAGATGAGTGATTTTCTCCATCTTCATTCATCAGCATGTGTAGGAGTTAAGGTGATGAATGGTAGGAGTGATCCAAGACTATGCTCAGGAATAGGCAAAGGGGCTTTTGAGGAAGATATCTAGGACCAGCTAAAAAGAGCTCTGACCTAGGAGTCAGAGACCTGAGCTCTAGTCCCAGTTCTGCCCTTGATTTTTGGTGTGACCTTGGGTAAGTTACTTTCCTCTCTCAAGGTCCCAGTTTTCTTCTTTTTAAAATGAAGAAACTGGACTAAAAAATCTTTAAGGTCCCTTCCAACTCTGAAAGTTTATGCTCTAGAGTATCTTTCAGTTTTAAAATTCTACTATTCTTGGTGAATCATACCTTCTTTTTCCTCTAAGAAATTAGCCCCCATCACTAGAAGACCTTAAGTTGAATATTAGAACCCAAACCCCGACCCACTGTGTTCAGCCTTTCCCAACATGCCTTGGTATGGTATGCCAGGACTGGGGTCATACTGCACGTAACTTTTACATTTAACTTAGAGGAACTGGGGCTTTGGTCATTTCTACGGTCCCTCATCCTTTACTTGGCCTGGTTCTTTTCTAGCAAATGTCACCTTTTCCCTGCCTATGCTTAAATTCCTCCATTCAAAAACCACAAGTTGTTTACACAAAATAGTCTTGGTTTGGACACAAATGCACCTCAAGTGAGGAATTATTTATTAAATCTAACAGTCCATTTGGGGAGGGGAACCCCTCTGCTTCTTTGTCTAGTGGTTACTTGTGCAATCAAAGTTTTTAGCATTTAGGGTGGGAAAGGCTTTTCCAAAGGTGCCAACAGCTTCTGGGTGCCCGTGTTTTGTTTTTAATTAGATATTTTATTAAGCCTTTTTTTTTAACATTGCTGTCTCTTCCCCAGGACTCCCTCACCCCCCAAAGAGTCTTCCCACACAACAAAGAAGTGTAGCCAAGCAAACAAATCATCATACTGGCAATATGTTCATCTGACAAGATAGGCTTCATTTTGTGCCTCTAGTCAGTCTATCACATCTCAGCTGAGAAAAGGGGAAAGTACTTCACCAACAGTTCACTGGAGTCACAATAGTCAGTGCACTGACCAGAATTCTATCTTTCAAAAACAATTATTGATATCTTTCCTTTTTAAATAATAATAGCTAACATTTATGAAGCACTTTAAAGTTTATGAATTGCTACAGATATTATCTCATTTTATCCTCAAGGTGCTATAATTATCCCCATTTTACAGATGAGAAAGCTGAGGCAGACAGGTTAAAGGCTTACTCAAGGTTGAACAGATCTGCAGTATCTTGAGACTGGATTTGAATTCCTGTGTCTCAGGCCAGTGCTCTATTCATTGCGCCACCTAGCGGTCTTCATTTCCCAATATAACTCACTCCACTCTCCAACTCCTAAAAATCTCTTATGACAAAAAAGAAAAAGAAAAAACTAGCCAGCCCATCAACCAAGTTCTATATTGTGTGCAATTTTCCACGTAGTTAGTTTATCACCTCTTCAAAGAAGGGAGAGAGGGTTGTATCTTCATCTCTCTTTTTGGAAATATGTTTGGTTATTATAATTATGCTGTTTTGATTTTTTTAATTGTTGTTCTTTCCACGTACCTTATTGTAGTCTCTTGTTTCCTGGTTCTGCTTACTTCCTTTCCCATCAGTTCATCTCATATACAACATTGTATTCATTGCATAAATTCTGCTGCTTCTACAAACTTTGATCTATATCAGTTCATACAAGTTTTCCTGTTTCCTTAACACCTTCAGATTCATCATTTCTTAAGACAAAGTTAATGTTCTATTATAGTTATATATACCAATTAGTTTAGCCAATCCCCACTTGATGGGTACCTATTTTGTTTTTAGTTCTTTACTCTCACAAAAAGTGCTGCTACAAATATTTTTGTATATATGGGATATTTCCCATTGTCTTTGACCTCTTTGGGATATATAACTAGTAGTGCTATCACTTGTTATCTTCAATTTAATGATGATTCTAATATAAGGCTCAATTGTTTCCCAGAACAATTGGACAAATTCACAGCTCTACCAAACAGTGCATTAATCTGGCCATTTTCCCTCCCACTGTCCCTCCAACATTTTCCATTTTTATATTTTGTCATCTTTGTCAATGTGATGGATATGAGGATTGTTTTGATATCTATATCTCTTTTAAGTGATTTAGAGCATTTTTATGTGATGGCTGACATTTTGCATTTCCTCTTATGAAAAGTGCCTGACCAAACTTTTGAATACACCAATCATGATAAAGCTGAACACAGTAGATATAGAATTTCTTTGGGGTATGTGTGGTGGGGAGGGAGAAGAATGGTACTATATTCACATGTCCATCAGTAATTCTAGCTGTTTCTGTTTCCTCTTCTTTGTGGGGAGAAGTTGCACTTTTTAGTTTAGTCTGACCAGACTGCATCATTCCCTTACAAGTGCACAGATTCAGAAGGTTGGAAATAGGAACAAGTTATTCATTGCTTCCCATTATTGGCCTTACCTGTTGCTCATCAGTCCACCTTCCTACAGTCCTCTTCAGTTTCCAACAAACAGCTTTCATTTCCTTTTTCAGAAGACCATCTCTTCTTTTCACCAGCATTACAGCTCAAAAACATAGTTCCATTTTTTTTTCAGAAGTCCTCTTTTTCACTGTTTAGTTTCTGAGACCACTGGCCACACTGGCTGCTTTTCATCTCATCTTTACTGCTAAACCAGGTTGAGGGTAATAGACAGACCTTAATCCATCAGTGAGTGAGGGGAATGTTTACTCCAAGCATGTGAAGAATTCCCTGGTGGAATGGGCAGATGAGAAAAATTGTATTCCAATGGCCATGAAGGCCATTGAAGCAGGTGCTGTGGAGCACTTAGAGTTTGATCAAACATTAAAGACGTCAAGGTCATACTTTGCATCCCAGGAGAGTGCCATTCATCTTACATTTTGTCTTGCTACTGGACTTCAATGACTCTGGAAGAGAGAGTAAGGCTGATGACTGATTTACAGGCAAGTCAAGACATCACCCCATAATGTCAATGATCTTCTTTGAAAATGAAAGAGGAGGGGTGGCCAGGTAGCACAGTGAGTAAGAGCACCGGCCCCAGAGTCGGGATAACCTGGGGATTGAATCCCAGGCTCAGACACTCAGCACCCACCCAGAAACCCCTGGCCGTGTATCCTTGAGCAAGTTACTTAACCCCAATTGCTTTAAAAAAAAAAAAGAAAGAAAGAAAATGAAAGAGGAACACCAACAGCATCTTCACTAGTACTTCTCCTAGTTCTGGAATCTCAGAGGAGTACTCTGGTACTCCTGGTAAGTGTTTAACAACCAGCTCTCCAAAAAAAAATTTGTTTTTGCTAGTTTCATTTTTTAGTTTAGTCTGCATTATTAATATTTTCCCACCACTTTCTTTAGATTAGAAAATCAACAATATAATGAATCTGATTTGTAGGATTTGTCCATTTCTAAAGTATAAATGCTTGTACCAAAAATTTAATAATCAGCAGTTTGAGCTAGCTCTAGCCTACCACTGAGCATTTCACCCCCTGACCCAAAAGTCTTTCAGGTTACTGTGTCAATTTTCCCTAAAGCAGCTGGTCAGAGTTACTAAAATTTCCTAATGCTAATTCCTGAAACATATAGAGAAAACTGGGGTTTGAGACACACACTCCCTTAAAGCATTTCAATGTATTAGGAAGAGAAAATTTTTTTATTTTTAAAATTTTGTTTTAATTTTTTGCTTTTTGGAGGGGGAAGGGCAGGGCAATTGGGGTTAAGTGACTTGCCCAAGGTCACACGGCTAGTATGTGTTAAGTGTGTGAGGCGGATTTGTACTCAGGTCCTCCTGACTCCAGGGCCTGTGCTTTATTCACTTCGCCACCTAGTTACCCCCAAGGAAGAGAAAATTTTGTTCTCACTGCCATATAAACAAGCTTTTTTATTTAAAAACTTTCCATTCAATTTTATTTTCAGCTTTTTGGATTCCCTCCCTTCCCTCACCCACTGAGGAGGCAAGAAGTACAAAACCCATTACAAATATGAAGTCATCATGTGAAACAAATTTCCCCATTAGCCATGTTCTAGAAAAAAAACACGGAAAAAGAGAAAAATATGCTTCAATCTGCATTCTGCATCCATCAGTTCTCTATCTGGAGGTGGAGAGGTTTTTTTCATCATGAGTCTTTGAAATTGTTTGGTCATTGTGTTGATCAGAGTTACTAAGTCTTTCAGAGTTGATTATCTTTCTAAGAATGCTGTTATTTTTTTCTTTTTGGAGGGGGAAGGCAGGGCAATTGGGGTTAAGTGACTTGCCCAAGGTCACACGGCTAGTATGTGTTAAGTATCTGAGGCTGGATTTGTACCCAGGTCCTCTTAACTCCAGGGCCGGTGCTCTATTCACTGTGCCACCTAGTTGCCCCTGAGATTGCTGTTATTGTGCAAGTTGTTCTCCGTGTTCTGCTTACTTCACTTTGTATCAGTTAATACAAGTCTTCCCAGATTTCTCTGAAATTTCTCTGAAAAAATTTCTCATTTTTTACAGCACAATAGTATTCCATCACATTCATATACCATAATTTGTTTAGCCATTCTCTAGCTGATGGACACCTCCACAGTTTCCAATTCTTTGACACCACAAAAAGAGCTGCTACAAATATTTTTCGTACATATGAGTTAAACAAACTTAAAAAAAAGAGAATAACACAATCTACAAAGAATTAAAGCTGAAGGTCACCCAAAAGACAATGGAGAGGCACATGATTAACTTGAGCAGACTGAAAAACCAGCAAGGAATTGTTCAGGATAAGAGGTATAAATCATGTCATTAGAGAGACTGTTCGTTAGGGATAGAAAAAAAAAGAATTAGACTGATCACATTTAGAGAGGGAAAGATAATGAGTGCATAGCTTGTGTACTTCATTGGTACCCCCATGCAATGTCAAGAGATACGGAAGAATGCCCCCAGCATGTTGGGTGGATCTTGTTTGGAAGATTTATAGATGGACCAGAGTCACACAGAATGGGCAAGGGTGGATGGGTTGTAATCTGCATTATTGAAGGAATAATCACGTTGATGCCATCATAAATCCATCAAGCTATTGAGGTAAGGATGGAAAGTAATTTGGAGCCAGATTAATGCCGAGCTAAGGAATGTGTGTTTCATGCTAGAAACAATAGAAAGACACTGAAGATTTTTTTGAGCAAAAGAGTGACACGTTCAGATCTGTGTCTTAGGAAAATTATTTTGGCAGCTGTTTTGGAATAATAATTGAAGAGGGGAAATAAAGATGACAGGGAAATATTAAAGAGCCTTTTATAATAGTCCAGGTGAGAGATTATATGTGCCTGAACAAGAAGGGTAGCAGTGTGAGCAGACGAGAAATGTTGTGGAGGTGAAATTGACAACTGATTGGATTTAGGAGGTTGAAAGAAAAGATTCAAAGATGATTCTGAGGTTTCAGGCTTCAGCTGATTAGGGGTGAGAATGATGTGTCAATGTGTTGTTATTGTTGTTGTTGAGTCATTTCAGTTCTGTCTGACTTTTTGTGACCCATTTGGGGTCTTCTTGGCGAAGATACTGCAGTATCTTTGTAAGTGTCTGAAATCAGATTGAAGATGAGTCTTCCTGACCCCAGGGCTGACCCTCTATCAAGCACCACCTAGTCACCCCAGTGCCTCAAAAGAAACAGCATTTCAGAGAAGAGAGAGGTTTGGTAAAGAAGATGGTGGATTTAGTTTTAGATTCATTGAGTCAAGACATATATTTCCCAAATTGGCTTAAGGGATATAGGAAATGAAACATATACATGTATATGTATATATACACATAAACATATCTATCAATCTATCGATCTATCGATCTATCTACATACATACATAAATGTATGTCTATCTAAGCAGTTTTTCTCTCCTCCAGGACGAAAGTAGCAGTCCTTGGACTTAGATCTGAAAAGACAGCAAAAATCTATGTGACCTTGGTGCAAGTTAATCTCTCCAAGACTCAATTCCCTCTTCTGTAAAATGAGGGAGTTGGGCTTGATAGCCTCTGAGGTCCTTGCCAGTTCCGTTAACTATGATCCTATGATCTGCCCAGGTCAAGGATGAAAAGGAAGAGCTTAATCAATGAGCTTATTGCTTCATGTCAAACAATGGGCAGCCAAGGGAAACCGTCCATCTTAATGAGAACAAGGAATCACTAGGGCAAAAAAAATTGAAAAAGGAGAAACTGGATAGATCTTAAGAATTTAAGACCAATGATGAACCCTTGGGACAAAAATATGCATATGCATATCTATACAACTACCTATTTTTATATATGCATTTTCTTTATCATATATGCATACATATAGGTGGTATAGTGGATAGAGTGCCAGGCCTGGAGTCAGGAAGACCAGAGTTTAAATCTGGCCTCAGACACTAACTAGTTGTGTGACTTGACAAGTCATTTAACCCTGTTTGCCTCAGTTTCTTCATCTGTAAAATAAGCTAGAGAAGGAAAATGCAAACCACTCTAGTATCTTTGCCAAGAAACCTCAGACAGGGTCATGAAGAGTCATACACAACCTAAAATGACTGAACAACAAGTATGTTGTTCATGTATGTGGTTTCATGTTACATGTCGATAAAGACAATACATACAAACAATTTCAATCAGACACTTTTACAATACTACCAA
This sequence comes from Petaurus breviceps papuanus, assembly GCF_028583685.1. Lineage (NCBI taxonomy): Eukaryota > Metazoa > Chordata > Mammalia > Diprotodontia > Petauridae > Petaurus > Petaurus breviceps. Next base: position 14,098,871 of record NW_027187368.1, on the reverse strand, counting down.
GTTCTAAATGTATGATGAAGTGGCCCTGGTCCACACTGGCCTTGAACTTAGAGGATCTGGGTTCTGTGTGATTTTAGACAAATCACTATAACCCTTTAAGCCTCAACTTCCTTATCTGTAGAATGAAGGATTTAGACTAGATGGTCTCCCAAAGCCCTTTCACAATTAACTGGGTATGGGAGAAGGGCAAGAGAGATGGAAGATTCAAAGAGAGCTCTGAGTTTACAAATTAGTCTAATATATCTGATCAATTTCTGGTGGGGGGGGGAAGTGGTGAAATCACAGAATTCAGAACTCTAAAATCCCTTATACCTTACTCTGATTCACTCATTTTAGAGATGAGGGGACATCTAAATTACTCCACAAACCACAGTCTGTTCTCATCTGTCTTCACCCAGTCTGACACAATGTGGTCATAGTCAGTTTGTTAACAAGCATTTATTAAGAACCAATTACATGTCAGTCACTTTGCTAAGTACTGGGGATACAAAGAAAGGGAAAAAAAACATGGTCCCTGCCAAAAGGAGCTTACATGCTAATGGGGGAGAGTACATACAAGATATATACAGTGTAAATGGAAGGTAATCTCAGAGGCAAGACACTAAAGGGATGGGGGGAAGGGGAGAGGGAGACAGACAGGGAAAGTCCTGCTGAAGAGGGTGGGATATGAGCTAAGTCTTGAATGAGGCCAGAGAATCTAGGAGAAGTAAGGAGAGAAGAGTACTCCAGTCCTGGGGAAAAACCTCAGAGTCAGAAAATGGAGTAATATGTACCAAAATCAACAAATAGGTCATCATAGCTGGATTGTAGAGTGAAGAAAGGGGAATAAAGTGTAAGAAGATTGACAGGTAAAGGGGGAGGCCATGAACGGTTTTCAGTGCCAAATGGGGCATTTTATATTTGATCCTGAAGGTAATAGCCAAGATTGACATATCCTTTGGGAAAATTATTTGGCCACTGAGCAAAGGATAGAGCTGAGACAGGGAGAACAATGAAAAGTGTATTACAATAGTCCAGTCAAGGTGATGAGGGTCTGCACCTGGCTGGTGGCTGGGTGAGTGGAGCGAAAGGGGCATTGACAAGACTTGACAACAGATGGGGTATGTGTGATAAGTACCAGCAGGTTGTTTGGTAGAAAGAACTTGGGATTTACAGATAAAGGGAGAGTTGGGAGTGGGAATTGGTTGTTGACCACCACACCTCCAAGATATAATATAAGAAAGTAAGAAACAAACAAAGTAGGAGGCACTTTTATGAAGGGTGAACAATGTCCTTGATTAAATTAGAAGGAGAATTTGGTCATTGGGTGGGTGAGAGATTAATGCTGCCCTGGGTCACCCTTAAAAAGAGTTCCAGAATTAATCTAAGAGTTCAAGACATATTGAAATGCCTCCAGCCCATGCAGAGACACACAGTCTCCAAACAGATACAGACTCAGAAAAGGAGTCTAGTTGAGGAGTTAGCGTCAGAAGCAACTTATGAACAGAACTTCCTAGAGCACAGACGCCAACCCTGCCCCGCTGCGGACTTGAATGAACTAGCCTGGCAATCTTACTGGTGAGAATAGCAGACCCTGGCAGCACATCCAGGTGACCTGCCCAGCAGAGACACTGCTAAGAGGAACAGCATGAGGAGAGAAAGGGCATCAAGGCCTACAGTAAGAGCAGTGGGAGTTGCCTTGTTCTCATGTGTTTCCTGTGTGTGGGTCTCACTACCATTGTTTGTACTTCTTCCCACTGTATATGTTTGTAGGAACGCATATTCCAGGCTTATGGAAAGAATGTTTTGAAGCTACTCTTTTTACAATGTCATCTTAATAAGTGTTTTTGCTTTGAGTTAATTTTTAAGAGGATGCTCCCCAGTGAGGGCTTGTGAGCTAAAGTTTTAGGATTGTAGATCCATAGGGTATCCTTGAAACCTGGGAGTACTCAGTTTCTCTCCTGCTCTGGAAGCCTAATCTGCAACCTTCAGGGTGAAGATTAGCTCCTAGAGAAGGGGCTACACAGAATTTAAGAATCTTGGTGTTGGATAGAACTACAAAGGACATCTAAGCCAACTAGTACCTGAAATTGTTAAAAAGTTTTTGCTTAAATGTGCAGAAGGCTTTATAATGACAATCCTGGTTTAGGACCATAATGAAACTTCACAAGTTATCAGAAAACAGGGTAAAGTGTATATGTGTGTGTGTGTGTGTGTGTGTGTGTGTGTGTGTGTGGCTGGGGGGGGGAGTGCTTAGCCCTACCCCCTTAACCATTTTTTCTTTGTATTAACAAAAGAACTGAGACAGATCCTAAAGACCTGTGGTGATCATGGCAAAGATGTGAAGGTAGTAACTTTTACATAAAGTTGTTTTAATAAATCAAATAGTCACTACAAAGTCAGTCATCTAAGTTTTATAAATGAAGACAATTGGTGGAAAGTGACATTTTCAAATGTGGGCTGAGGGTTTTAAAGGAGAGATGACTAATTTTCTAGCTTAGTAATATTGGAATATATTCTATATGATACACCTAGAGTTACATGGAGTCCAAAGACAAATCCCAGGTATCAAGAGATGGCATAGCTCCATGAAGCTCAGTGGTGAAGAGGAATAGTATGAGTTGGTAGGCTGAATGGCCTCTGTTGAGCAGGGGGAATACTTCAGCCTTTTGGGAAGTTAGTGCATGAGTACAGAGTAACTTGGTTGGTAGAAGTAAAGTTGAGCTACCTCATGGCCATGTTCCCTTGTTGGTTAATTAATTGTGTTGTTATTCAGTTGTTTTTCAGTCATATCTGACTCTTCATGACCCCATTTGGGGCCTTCTTGGTAAAGCTACTGGAGTGGTTTGCCATTTCCTTCTCAAGCTCATTTTACAGATGAAGAAACTGAGGTAAAAAGCGTTAAGTGACTTGCCCAGGGTCACACAGCTAGGAAGTGTCTGAGGCCAGATTTGAACTTATGAAGATGAGTCTTTCTAACTCCAGACCCAGTACCTCACCCACTGTATCACCTAGCTGTCAGGGCTAATTAATTAATAAATTAATTCATTGATAGCCTGCTTTTCTAAAAGTTTTCATCAAGTAAGAAAAGGAGTTGTGGAATGATATTCCTTCTGCAACACCGAGTGTACACCAAGCCCATACCACCACTAGTGATGAAGCCTACATCTGTCTCTTTCAAACTTATATATACTTATTGGTCCTGGTTAAGGCCAGAAAATCCAAGTTCTAGAGAAGACTTCTTGCTACATCTGCTGAGGATAAGAATAATATTTGTTGAAGTTCAAAGACTATAATTTTGTCTTGTGGATAAAAGTAGTATCATTCTCATAGCAATCCTTTCCTTTCAACACCAAACTATTCGCACCAGAAAATTCCTAAAGCGATGAAAGTTAAGAGATTTTTAAATAATATAATAAACCTGTGTCTGTTTAAGATTTTTGAATCTGAATCACCTCATTTTGCAGAGGAGGAAACTACAGAAGTGACTTGTCTAAAATCGTATAGCTCCCATGATGAGCATCTAGCTTCTTCCTGACTACTCCAGTCCACAAGTAGTTCTTCCCTTCTAGGGCAAGGCCATAGCTTGAATGACTGTAGCCTTAGGCAGAGAGTGCCTGAACCGGAGGCTTCTGGGAAAGTCCATCCACCACCCTGCACCTGCCCAAGGCTCCATTGAGCACTGGGCATTCAGGAAGCCCTTCTTAATGCTGCTGCTGGTGATGAAGAGGAGGAGGAGGAAGACAGTCACAGTGAAAGTTTAATTTGTGGCTTTGATATCATTTGACCTTCACAACAGCCCTGTGAGGTAGGTGCTGTTATTCTACCCATTTTACATTCTATACAATGAGTTAGGAAGACTCATTTTCATAAGTCAAGGTAGGATTCAAACTCAATCCTTCCTGAGCCCAAATCTAACGTTCCACCTAGTTGTTGAATCGAATTGGAAATTATTCTTTGCTCCCAATGAATTCAGAGGACTTTAATTTCTACCCATTTTACAGATAGAGAAAATGAGAAACCAAGGTAGAGATGACGGTTAAGGGAGGAGGTCAGAGGGAGACCATGCTCTCTGCTGCATCCTTCCCCAATCTGCCCATGCTGCCCTGGGAACTAGAAATAGCTGGGTTTCTCTTATTTTCACTCCACTCTCCCCAGTTTAGGCGACCAGGACTCTAAATGAGTGACCCTTAAGACAACCATTTTCGGACTTGAGGACTTCAAGAGCAAAGACTAAATTCAGCCTGACGGGGGCGCCAAAGTACTTGTCTTTCCCCAACACACGTGCGCCTCCGCCCAACTCCATCTACTTCAGAAAGCATCGTCACGTGGCCCCAAAGGCTGTCCCTCTTTCGTTTTCCCCCGCCCCGCCCCCGGGCGTGCGTCCTGCGGCGGCGGCGGCCCCTGGCGTCTCGCAGCGTGCCTGTGGTGGCGGCGCATGCGCACAGGGAGACTGCCGGCCTGCACCATTGTTGAAGTCATGTTGGGGTCGGAAGCCGAGCGTGTGCTCCTCTACCTGAGCGAGGTAGAAGAGCTGGCCGAGGAGGTGCTGGCCGACAAGCAGCAGGTCCGCGAAGGGCCGGGAACGAGGAGAACGCGCTTCCAAATTCCTGCCCTCCTTACTCCTACACTTTCCCCTCCACCCTTCCCTTACCGGACTTAGCCTGGTCCTTGTACAAAGGAGGTACCCGAGGCCCCGGGGTGGGTGATGGGGTTGGGGAGGATGACTGGGCCAAGGTTGCCCCTCTGACCCCCTCCCCTCTCTCGGTCCCCCCGTGATGTCTGACTTTCTCCTAGATAGTGGACCTGGACTTGAAAAGGAACCAGAACCGGGAAGCCCTGAGGGCCCTTCAGAGAGACCCCAGCCAATCGAGTAAGTTGTGGGTATTGGGGCCAGGGGTCATGGAAGTATGAGCAAGGAGATTTACTGTCACTTTTTTCTTTTAGGGTCAATGTCAGGTAACATCTTTAATTCCACATCGCAGCAGTAGAGTGAAGAGGAGGGGGGGGGGGGAAGCAAATCAAATGGTATATTTACATCCAAAATTCACTTCACCTGTATATTGGGTCGAGAACACACTGTCACAATATGTACAGTAGATACCTTTGAGGACATGGATACAAACTCCTTTTTTTTTAAAACATTGCTTTCCTGTATAGTAAGATAGGATTGTTGTTTTTTCTTTTTTTTTTTTTGGTAGGTTTTTTTTTAACGTGACTACACAAAAGTGGTTAGAGATCTCCATTTTCTTTCTTTTTGCCAAATTAGGTTTTAAATTCTATCACCTTCCTTAGGGAATTATGGATACCTGAAGTCTTATAGAAAAGAATACTAATAATAGCTGACATACAGCACTTGAAGATTTGTGAAGTGCCTTATATGTTATAATAACCCTGTCATGTAAATACTAATGTCCCAGTTTTATAGATGAGGAAACTTGGGTCTGAGAACTTTCAGGGTCAAACAGCCAGTAAGTATGAGGAAGGATGTGAGGCCATGTCTTCCTGACTCTCAAGTCCACTAAAAACTCTGCCTCAAGAATCCTTGAGCATTACTAGCTAAATTTGGCATTAGCCCCAAAGATGTTGGCCTCAGTGAGGAGTGTAACTAGCACCCTTATTCTGGCTGGTCTCCCAATCTTCATAAGATCCTTTCTTGATCCTCTACGTCCCCCACCAACTTCTAGCGTTCTCCCTCCCAAACTACTTTAAATATATTTGTTTCTGTTGATATGCCATATATGTACTTGTGGTCTCTTCCATTAGAATGGAAGCTCCTCAGGAGTAGGAATTGTTTCATTCTTAATATTTGTGTCCCACAGTGTCTGGCAGGTGCTTAATGAATACTTGTTGGTTTATCAAGCTGACCATGGACTGTTTTCTGTTTCAGATAAAGTGATGGTTTGCTTTGGAAACATGTTCATCAAGCTTCCTCGACCACGGACAAAGGATATGATTCACAAAGGTAAAGAGCCCCACAAATGTGCTGTAAACACTGTGGCTTTACCTCCCAAGTCAGGCTTTGCATAGTATGAAGGCTTGGGTCTTAATTCAGATTGATCACAGCCTCAGTCTCAAAAGTTTAATAGCCTTTGACCTAGAGATTCCACTTTGGGGCATATACCTCAAAGAAGTCAAAGACAAAATTTATATATGTATCTATATACTTTTGTATGTATATATATCAAAATATTCATAGCTACACTTTTTACAATAGCAAAAAACCTTCCATAGTAGCAAAAAACAAAGTGGGTATGTGCTGATCACGGAATGGCTATAAGAAACAAGTATGATGAATTCACAGGAAGGTAAGATTTGTTTGAATTGATACAGAGTGGAGTAAGCAGAACCAGTAAAATGATAAAACAGTGATTACAATTAAAAAAAAAGTGAGCCCCCAAAACCTTCTTCTTGGGGCCAATTGTTTTTTGGTTTTTTTTGGGGGGGGGAGGGGAGTTGTGGGGCATCAGTGCAGAAAGAAGAGACCAAGATCTGTATTCTTCACTGGGGAAGAAGGAATTGTATATCCCACCATCCTGGTACAATGGAAAGAGCATGGCAGCCAGAATCTGGGTTCAAGTCCTACTTCTGCTGAATCTGTAAAAAAGATATTTTTGTTGGCCCTTAATTTCCTCATTTGCAAAATGGATTAGATGACCTCTGGTATCTCCTCCAGCCCTACATCTCTGATCCCCTACATAAAGTCTTGTGGAGTCAAAATTAACCAAACAAGGTAGAATAGTGTGATTTGAAAACAAAGTAATTGAAAGTTCTTGGTATCTAGCCCCAGAAAAGAAATTTCATGGTCTCACCCAGCCTCTCTTATCTTCTCACCTATATACTACCCCCTTTATTCTAATCAGGCTTATCTCTCTGCTTTCTGTCTGGCACATCACTACTCGTGCTTCCTCACCTCAGTGTGTTTGGTCTCACTGTTACCTTTGCTTGCAGAGACCTTCCTTGTCTCATTGGTCTCTAAATTGTATACATTCTTAGACATTGAACTTGAGTCCTGACTCCTGCACCCTCTCACTTGCTGAGCCATTAATCTGTGCCACTCATTAGACAGTTAAACACTTCTAGTCAGGCAGGCTCTTTGGACAGTCATCAGTTTGGCTACAGTATGTGGTGCCTAGACAGTGTTCTATAATTCTTTGTTAACAGGGAAGCTCTTGAAATCAGGTTATAAGAATGGAAATGTCAAATTGCAAGGAATTTTAGAGACCATCTAGTCCAACTCACTTGTTTTTCAAAGGTGGAGTCAAGGAAAGTCACTTTGCTGTGGTCACCTAGCAAGTTGTATGCAGTATATATGTATAAGTCCATGACTTCTGTTGATAGGCAGTATGGTGGTGGTGTGTAGAGAGAACATGCCATGCTAGGATACCTGGAGCTGAGTCTGCTGTCAGTAGCTCTGACTGGAGAAGTCATTTGGCCCCAGCTTCAGTTTCTTCTATGAAATAAGAATAATGCTATTTGTACTACCCACTTCACAGGATTGGGAAAGAAAGTGCTTTCAAAACTGCAAAATGTTCTGAAAATGTTAACTGCTGTTGGTTTTTTTGTTGTTGTTTTCAGATCAGGAGCACCTGGATGAGGAGATAGAGAAACTCCGGAAACAGCTGAAAGGGAAGGTCAACCGTCTCTTGGAAGCTCAAGGTAGGTAGTTCTTTCATTAGTGGGGACTGAAAAGTGGGAAAAGCCAAAATGTAAATCCCAGGTTAGCATGAATCTCAGAGGTTAGGGTAAAACAAGTGAATGTAGGCATCCAGAAAGTGAGGAAGAGGGGCACATGCCACGGGTCGGGGCCAGTCTGAGCTCTCCACCTACAACAATAATTTGTAGTTCCATTAAAGTTTCCTTCTCTCATTAGTCACTTTGAATTAGGTTATGATAAAAATGTGAATCTAGGAGAGAGGGAAGGCAGATATTATGAACCAGGAGAGATCTTTATGACCTTGGGTAAAGCCAAAATTGGCTCCTCTTCCATGGCAGTGATTGAAATATATGATTGGGCAGGAAAGCCCCTGAGATAAATGGGTAAATAAGTCTACAAAGCCTCAAGAGTCTTTCCAAACCCAAGAGAAGTGAGAGAATCATTGTTGCTTAGTTAGCATGAAACTGTTTTTGCTTAGCTTTTCTTATCAGACTATTAGTCCCTCCCACAACAGTGTATAGAAGCCAAGTAAGCTCTCTTTTGCCCAGCTAATGTGGTGGGACCAGCTGGCACCTCTTCCACATCACTCTTACATTTCTCTGACCCATTGACTTGATTCTTCCCCTAGGTAAACCGGAATTGAAAGGATTTAACCTGAAGCCCCTGAGCCAGGAGGAGATGAGAGCCATTAATGTCATCTTGAAAGGATGAGGTTCAAAAACCAAAGATCAGCATGGGATCTTAAACTTTTGACCCCCAGATGCCCACAGAAGAACTGCTTCACTACCATGGCAGTGGGGTATAGTAGGGACTAGCTTCACAAATCTAGCAGATAGCAGTTTGCTACTGAAGACTTTTGTTTATAGGATTTGGCCGCTCTATTAAAGCCAGGAACCTACAGCCTATTATTATCCACCCAGGACACCACCAGGGTGGGCCGAAACACCAGGCCTATTGATAGTCCTTGGAGAAGATCCAAGATGAGAGGCTGGGGCAGCAGCAGTGGGAGCATTAGAATGACTGCCACAGGCACTTCCAACAATGTCCTGCTGTCTGGGAGGCTGCGTTTTCCCTTTGCCTCAGACTCACAGTTTGACTATTGTTCTAGGTCCGAGGAAGGGAGTGGGAGAAAGTGAGCACTTCATTCCAGTGGAACCCCTCCCTTCCCTACCCAGGCTGTGGGGAAAGGATGGAGAAGACAGACTTGGTAGAATGGTGGAGAGTTTATAACAGGTAGAAATAGAACAACAAAGCTCAATGGTGGTTTGTGATAGACAGGAAACCTTCTCTGTTTGTGGTTCACCACACAGCTCATGCAACTAGTGCTGAAAACAGCTCACATTTCCCAACACAGCTCCCCCTTTTCAGTCCCAAGTTCTGATTACATCAGAGCTTTTAATAGACTCCCGTTAATATCTTGTAAATCAGACTGAGACTTTGTCTCCTAAACCTTTCTTAGGCAAAGGGAAATTGCCCAGGCAGTTGTTCCTTAAGTAATTGCAGACCTTAGGGGCAACTTATTGAACATTCCCTGATAAGTGTCCCTGTCTGCATTCCCATAGCTTCATGGAATTTCCCAGACCCATTCCTCGAGGTGGACACACCATAGGACTATACCAAATGAACTTCCAGAGAGCCATAAAAAAAGCTGAGCAGAATAAAGATCCTGGATGGCATTTCTAGTATCTGTGGTCTGTGTTTGTTAATGCCTGAGACAGCTCCCAGTGTTTGCAAATGGTATACTCTTACTCTGCAGTCTCTGGCCAGTGAGATCAGTGGTAACCCACTGCTAGAGATTGTGTTATTTACCTTGCATGTAAACTCCTGCACTTCAAATATGAGATTACTTTGAAAGGAAAAAATATACACTGTACATAATCATGCAGGAATGTGCAGTTGTAGGTTGGACTGTGGTTTTCTATTAAGCCAGACTGTGAGTGGAGGGAGGAAGGGAGAGGCCTGAAATGCAGCCAGTGGCTCCTGACTGATTAAATGATACCCATGACTGCACTGATCTCTTATCAACGACTCCTAGTTGAGACCTCATACCTCTCACTTGGACACACTTCTCACCACTCCAGCACCCTCATTGACTGTGCTAGAGAGGCGCAACCTAGTCAGGAGAGGTTTGGCCTCCCATGAGTGCCTCTGAGCCAATGACTTCCCTTCTTCAACTTCCTTTTTCTGTCAAATAGCGATGACACTTGAACGGTCTACCTCAGGGTTGTGAGGAAAGTGCTTTGCAAACTTTAAAATGCTATACAAATGTGAATAGTTACGCCAGTCTTTAAATTGTAAAATGTATTCTGAAAAGCTGATGCTGTGTCCATGCAGAAGGGAGATCATAACTAGCCTTTGAAGTTGGCAAAGTACTTTAAATGCATTAGCTCATCTAAGTCACTCAGGCTTTTTTCATGAGATAGATACACTGGATGACATGCCGGTTTTACAGAGAAGGAAACAAAGGTTTGGGGATAAGATTTCTCCTTCAAATCTTAAGACTTCTGTGAAACCATTCCTGATCCTTGGCAGTTCTGATGTTTCTTTCATGGACTTTACTTAATTAGCATTTTCTCAGCCCCTCTCAAAGCACTTGAGTTCATGTTGTAGTTCTCTACATTCTTGGGTCTCCCTATGGACTATAAAGGGCTTGACGAGAGACTGTCTAATCTGTCACCCCTAACCATGATGCTTTGCATGTTTTTTTTTACTTTGTCTGGATCTGTGATTCTGCTGAAACAAACTTTTCCAGTACAGAGTAATCCCCGTTTGGTTACTTAGATCCTTGTCGGGAGGGATTGTTTCACTGATTATACTTAGGTCCTCAGCACTTGTCACAGTGTTTAACATAGGGTAAGGGCATAATAGAGTGGTGATTAAATGACATGCTCAGGGTCACACAGCCCATATGTATTAGAATTAGAACTGCCCTGCCCTAAGAGTGCATGACAGGTTGCTTTTTCAGTCCCATTGGACAGATGTGAAGAGACATTAAATAAAGAACTGACCTTGGAAGTCAGGAAAACCTGGGTTCCTGCCCCACCTCTAACCCACGTGCTGGCTGTGACTCCAGGCAAGTCACTTATTCTCTCAGGATCCCAGGCAAGCCTTTCAGACCATAAAGGAGCTGTTGAGCAGTTGTTAACATTGCATCAGGACAGGGACTTCCTCAACAGATTGCAATTCTTGATGCTAGTGAATTCATATTTGGTCCACATGGATGAGGTTAAGTGGCTTGTCTGAATTCCTATAGCTAACACATGTTGGAGCTAGTCATGTAACTAAGATCTAACTTTGAATTCACACTGGCAATTACTCTCTTGTCCTCCCTGAGCTTTTTCCCCATCTCTAAAAATAGGGGTGACCTCGCCTGTCTGCCCAGAAAGGGGAAGAGCCCCATGAGCATACACATATAGGTGATGTCCAGTGCTTCAGCCAACAGGATCCTAGTTAAATCAGAAAAGAGATATCGAATGATGATTTGCTTTTATTAAGAAAGTTCTCTCTAGGACTGCAAGGCTTGCTACATTTCTCATTGTATAGGTCAAATCCTTAGTTTCAGATCATAGAACCAATGCAGACGAACCCCTTTCAAGGTCACAAATCCACCCAGCTTCCCAGACTGGCACAGCTCCTGAGCACGCTTCATCCACAGCGCATCCTGGAGCCAGCAAGTCCAGCAGGCTGATGGTTGGTAACATGCTGAGCCAGCAAAACTGTTGGCAGGCCTGAGAGAAACTGGAGGCACTGCTCCAAAATTGGGAGGGGTCACTGGGCACCTGCTTGGGCTCAATTTCCCCTTGGCCCACCATGATTAACTGGTAACTTTCTTCTGGTTGTGAAGTGAACGGAAGAGCTGCCTCAGCTGTTTCTTTCGATCATTGTCGCAGCCTGAAATAAAGCAAGAGAAGGGGTGCTAGCACGACCCCCTTACGTACTGATTGGGTGATCTGCAGCTGCTAGGGAGAAGAGCATGGCTGTGGGCAAGCCTCAGTGTCCTCATCTGTCAGACAGGATTATGAACAGCCCATATGGTGCTTAAAGGTTTACAAATGCACCTCGTGAGTGTATTTGTATCTTCAGGATAGAGTGCAATGATTACTATCCACATCTGATAGATGAGGAAATGGGCCTGGAAAGAAGCAGTTTGCCTGTGGAATGTGTCCTGGGTCCAAGATCAGCACTCTCCCTTGCTCCACCTCATACTATCCTCCCTTCAGGCAATTTCCAGGGAAGTGCCTTAAAAAGTAAAGCATTAAAGAAATGTGAGCTGATAACATCAAATCAAGTTCAGGCTCTCTGACCTGCTTTTTAAGGTCCTTTATAATATGTGATCACTCTACCTTCTGGGCCCTTTCACACTCCTCCCATCCACTGGCCTGTGCTCTAACCCATTTGGATTACCTGTCATATCCCACACGCCTCAGCCCATGCCTCTGCCCTGTGCACATAGAGAAACACTATCCAGACTTCATGACCTATTCTAAACACCCGTCTCCTGCAAGAAGCCTTCCTTTAGTGTCCTAATGATCTTTACCCCTCAGAGTTCATCTGACTGGAAGCCCATGGAGCCATCCCTGCTCACTCATAAGAGTTTAGAAGGGAGAAGAAAACAAGGCAGTTTGACGTGGGCCTTAGGTCTGGGGAGAGCTGATACAAAGGATTTCAGAGAAGGGAGAGGTAGGTTCCCATGCACTGAAATTCAAAAAGATGGCAGTCTCTCTAGTGTTGCCTAAAGAGCCATGCATGTACAGAGAACTCACTACTGACTGACAGGTAGTGGAAATGTGCAAGTCCAGTGGTTTTTCCACTAGACCACCCCCTGCCCCTCCACTGCTTGTTTTTCTCCCTGTCTCCAGATTGTGCCAGGCTGGGAATATGACCCTCTGAGAACCTGCTGAGAAGCCCCACATACCCAGGTGGGTGTTGGCCACAAAGTTTCCAGCCCCTGATGTGTCGATGCCCTCTTCTTCTCTGCTGACTGGTCCGTCATTCCACATGAGGTCAAAGCCGCCAACTCGCTTTTCCTTTCCTGTGAGCCTAGGGGGCAGGCACAACGGTGATGGGTAGCAAATCCCTCTGGATGTAGCCCTCTGACAAGGGAAGCCTTGTGGAGGAGGGCACCAGCCACAGATCTAAGAAACTAGCGCTTGTATAAATGATAGACCCTGAGAGGTCAGGTAAGGGTTTTTATCCCCATTTTGCAGAGAAGCCAGCCGAAGCTCGGAGGCCAAACAATTTGCTCATGGTTACAAGGCAATAATGTAGCAGAGCCAGAACCTGGGCTCAGGTTTCTGACTCAGTTGTACCATACATACTCCCTCTCTCTAAGAGGTAAAGGCTATAAAAAAGCTGTAGTGGGGTGAAGTTTGAGGAGAAGACACTGGGCTCATAATTAACAGTCCAATAACTGACATCTCTATAGCATTTTAAGATTTCAAAGACACTTCGTATCTATGATCTCATTTGATTCTCGCAATAGTCATATGTGATAGGGAGTAAAAACATTTTTTTTTCTTTCTGATGGCCTTGAAGGTAAGGGGCAAGGGGACCCACACCTATGATTCCATTGCTGTGGGGAACCTTGGACATTTCCTCCTCCAGTGCCAATCATACATAAACCTCATCTGTAACAAACAGCCTTAGAGAGCTACCTGGGGGCCAGATCACATAGGTGTCCGAAGCAGCATCTAAACCCAGATCTTCCAGACTCACTGAGATATACCTGCCTCTTAGTCTAAGTATTATTACCCCCATTTTACAGATGAAAAAACAGAGGCTAAGCAAGGAAGTGACTTGCCTAGGGTTACACAACTAACTAGTAAATGACAAAGCCTGGACTCAAACCCAAATCTTCTGTCTCCAGATGCTGTATTGTTTCACATGCCACACTGCACTCAGTGCTGGCTTTGAGTTCCACCTTCACCATTTGCCAGGCTTCACCTCTACAAGCCTGTGGTTTCCTGTAATGCCCTCCCCAACTCCCACGGCTGCTATGGGTACCTGTGTGAGAGAAAGTGCTTTATAAACTGCAGGAAAGGGATTATCATCATTGTGATCACTTACACTATGGAGATCTCCATAAGAATCTCAGCCACTTTGTGTTTCTAGCCTCGACCCAAGAAGGAAGCCCTGGCTGGGTAACTGATCACTGCATATTTCTGTCCTGGCCAAGGACAGATCTGAGGCCCTAGTCTAGGTCTCTGCTACTCCTCCTTTGTTCAGGAAAGAGTCTATTTAGCCTGAGGCCTTCGAAAGGAGTGGATCTGGAGTCAGTGGCTCCAGGTTCACATTCCAGCTCGTCCCCCTGTGACCTCAGGCAAGCAACTTCCCTTTTCTGCCCCTCAGATACCCCATTTTGGAAGTGAAGGGGCTGGACTAGACAGTCTCTAAGGTACCCCATGATCCTTCTTTGAGCTCTGGATTTCTCCATCATGCCTGGAGTTAGGTAACTTCCACCCCCGGCTCACCAGCTTCATTTTGTGTATTGTCTTTCCCAGTAGATTATAAGCTCCCTGAGAGCAGCAGCTGCCTTTTTAATATCCACAGTGCTTGCTTAGAACAGTGACTGGCACATATCTTCCCCAAACTTCTCTAGTAAGCTATTCCTTACCAACAAATTACTCTTTTCCCAGTAGGAAAAAAAAAAGTGTTGGTTAGGTCTGCCTTGGGAGACTGGGGGCAAAGGTTTCTATCAACCTAGTTTTCTGTATAGTTTAGCTTCTGTTAAGAGGCAGTGAGACATAATGGACAGAGAGTTTCCCTCAGAGTCAAAAGACCCTGGTTTGAGTCCTGACTCCATCAAATGCTTGCTGTGTTGATGTTAGGCATGTCATTTAACCTTCCCTTCATCCTCCTCTCCTAACTCTCTAAGACCATAAATTACAGAGAAGGTGCTGATATGCATCAGAGAGCTCACCAAGAGATCTCTACAATGAAATCACAGCTAGTCTGGTTAAAAAAAAATAGCTACAGTTGGCACCCATAGGTCAGGAGTACCTTGACTTACAAGACAACTATGTTCTTGAAAAGTTGAATAAATCCCATTTTTAAAATTATTATATTAATTAGAAAATGCAAATTAAAACAACTGCAAAGTGCCACCTTACACCCATAAAATTGGCTAAGATGACAGAAAAAGAAAATGACAAATGCCGAAAGAGCCGTGGGAGGACAGTTCCACCCAATGCACTGTGGATGGAACTACAAACTAACTAGTCCAGTTATTCTGGAGAACAATTTGAAACCATGCCCAAAAAGCTATTAAACTATATATACCTCTTCAATACCACTACTAGGTCTCTACTTTAAAGAGATCAAAGAAAGAGGAAAAGAACCCATATGTACAAAAATATAGCAGCTCTTTCTGTAGTGGTAAGGAATTGGAAACTGAAGAGATGTCTATCAACTGGGGAATGGCTGAGCAAGTTATGCTATATGAATATAATGGAATACTATTGTGCTATAAGGAATGATGAAGGAGAGAGTTTCAGAGAAACCTGGGAAGACTTGTATGAACAGATGTAAAGTGAAATGAGAAGAAGCAGGAAAACAATGTACTTAGTAACAGCAACTCTGATCAACATAATGACCAAACAATTCCAAAGGGCTCATGATGAAACAGGCTGTCCACCTCTAGATTAAAGACCTGATGACTCAGATTAGACATAAATATATGGGGGGGAGGGGTAGAGACATGGCTAATTGTGGGATTTTTTTGCATAATTTTACATATTTTAAGAGTTTTGTTTTTCTTTCCTTAATGGGTGGGGGGCAGGAGGAGTGAGAGGATTCAGAAATGAAAATCAAATAAAACAATTTTTAAAAATCATGTCAGATGCATTGGGGGAAAAATAATCAACCACAAATTTGTGGGTGTTATAAGTGTAGTGAGGAGAACCAGATAATGATCCTGTCTCCAAGAATTAAGAAATTACTTTGTGTAAATCAAGGTTTTCATATACTTAAAGTAAGGGCCCCCCAGGGTTCTTTAGGCTGGCATCAGTGTCCCCACCTGGCCTCCATGTCTACAATGTGCAGTGTGTCTTCCAGAAGGCAAGCCTTGAGCTGATAGTCCTCCTGGCTGCTGGCAGCAAGGGATGGGGAGGCGTTGACTTCAAGAAGCCACCTGAAGGTTAGGAAAAAGGAGGGTTGGTGATGTCTCAGCCCTGTAGTAAGATGCCAGATAACCCCAGATGGAACTCCTGGTTTATTTTCAACCAGGCCCACTGGGAAGAAAATGAATGCCCATCAACTTCAGGGAGAAATCAGCATCATTTGTCTCTGTGATGATAGTGAACCCTTTGTATGGCTCCTTAAGCACTTTCAATGTCTATGAACATGTAATCCTCAGAATTCTTTGAAGCCTTGTGAGTCCCATTCTAGTGAGGATTAAACTGAGGTGCACAGAAGGAAAAGTACTTATCCAGGATTATACAGGAAATCAATGGCACATCCAAGGCTAGAACCCAGGCCAGGGCCCATTCCACACTGTGTTGCCTCAGTGATTGTCTGAAGGTGCTCTGAGTCTCTAGATCTAAACTTTCATGTTTGGAATGTGGAATGCTGGTTGCCTTATCTGGAAATTCTTTGCACTCCTTACTTAGCTTGTGACCTAAGCCAGGTGTGTGCCTACCCTCTCTTGAATCTGAATGGAGAAGGCTGTGTTGGCAATTGTTGGGCTCTGGTGTTTGGTATTCTTTGGGTATGTGGACAGTTGAAACACCTTGAGGATCTTCCTCCAAGCTGCATGACATGTAGCCTACTAAGAGAGAGGCTCTGTAGACACTGGCTTGGTTGGAGCCAGAGAGCTCTCATCTATGGACTGGCAGTAATTAGAAATGGACCATCCAGTAACCTATAGAATGGCCCACCCTAAGAAGAGGCCCTTCTATAGGGTGGATCACTGTGAAATAGGCCACTTAGTTCAAATGAACCTGAACTGTGGAACAAGCCACCTTCAGGAATGGATAGAGCACCCTAAGCAAGGGGCTAGCCCACAGAATGGGCCCTTCCAAAGAATGGACTGTCCCTGTCCACAAGAAGCCCCTTACGGTTTGAGGTCCTGGTCAATGAGGATGTCATAGCCATACAGCTCAAAGCAGTGCTTATCACTGATGATGACCTTCTGCACACTTTGCAGGCTTTTGATGAAGATGTTGTCCACATCCTGGAAGAGCGTCTCCACGGCCTCAGGACCGTGCTTGGAGGTCAGGTACTGGCGAAATCGCTGGATCATCCATTTGCAGCCCTGCCACAGAATCATGCGGTAAATGGAAGGAACCTCAGGCTTCAATAACCTGTGAGTAGCTCACAGGGATCAGGGGAGACAGAAAAGATTCAGAGCTCGTCCAACCCCATCCCACCCCCATCATTTTATAGGAGATACCTGAGACCCAGAGATGTGAAATGTCTACCTCAGTCACAGAGGCAGCAATTAGCAGAGTAGATTTGAACCTGGGTCCTCACTCCAGAGCTCTTTTTTTTCTGCACTATACTATCCTTGGATACCTGGGATTATTTTGGGATCCAGAACTGTCAGCCACAAGAGCCAAATGACTGGTAAGTAAGCATATTAGGGCTTAACATAAAACCCAACTTCTAAGAGGTATTCTCAGTTCAAATCATGATTCATCTCACCTCCCTCTCTATGGGACAGCTAGTTCACAGCAACAAGGTAACGTGAGGCATAGAGCTTCTGCTTAACCAGAAAATTTCATTTCAATTCTGTTGTGCTGATAAGTCATTGTCTGCCTGTTCCCAGACACAGGTCCTACCCTCTGGGAGCTTACAGTCAGACACTGGAACCTTCCTTTCTGGTTCCATGGCAGACTGACTCTTCCTCATTCTTTTTCTCCTCTTAGGGTTTGAGTATGAAAAAAATCCATCACCTAGGCTCAGCGTCTTAATACCCTTATCTGTCCATCACTGGTCAAAATATAAAGCTCAGAAGTAATAGATGTTTATAGGGTCTGTACAGACTCTTTGGAAAAATGACTCATAGATCACAGAATCTTGAGGCTGAAGACTTTGAAAATCATCTAGTTTGTTTGACAGATGAGGAGAAGCAGGTCAGGGGGGTGAAGTACCTTGTTTAAGCTGACACAGAAAGTTAGGAGTAGAAGTGAGAGCTGAGCCCACGTCTTCTGAGACTCTTAACCCCTTCCTTTACTGTGGTAGGGAATTATATGGCATAGACATTCATATGAGAATGGCTGGACATCACTGTGGGTATATGGCATTGCAGACCTACTGACACTTATCTGGTTGGGAGAAGTAGGCTATGATGGGTCAGTATGGTTAAAGCCTTGCTAATGGGAAGTCCTGGCACTAGAAACTGGTTAAGAGGCCAGGAGGGGCCCTGCACAGCTCTGAATGGAAGAGCCCAAGAACCTAAGCTGGGGAGGGAGCAGCTTTGTGTCTGGGTATTTCTTTTGTAAGGTGACTAGGCCTTCCTGGGCCCGTTTGCCAGGAAGCTGATCTGGAGGACCACATGACAAGGGCTTATATAAGACTCACTGGCTCAGCCCCTCCCTAGCTGGAGGGACCTGTAACAGATCTTTAAGTGTCAGGTTTTATTTTACTTCTTTTAAGTGTTAGTGAAGCCCTTTTGCAAAGAAGAACACAAACCTCTCTTCTTTCTCCCTCTCAAAAAAGAACTAAGGAGAAGGAGAAGAAGCATGGCAGAGCGGGGCGGGGGGGGGGGGGGGGGGG
>NW_027187368.1:13978567-14080122 GCF_028583685.1 Petaurus breviceps papuanus | reverse complement strand
GAGAGAGAGAGAGAGAGAGAGAGAGAGAGAGAAAGAGAGAGAGAGAGCAGGTGCTGGAGTTGGGAGTCAGAGGACCTGGGTTCAAATGACACCTCTGTCACTGTGACCTTGGAGAAGTCATAACTTCACTGGGCCTCAGTTTCTTCATTTATAAAATGGGAAGATTGGACTAGACAACCTTAGAGGTGTTTTTAATCTCTAAATCTATGATCCTATGAAGAATGCCTCCAAACCAAACCAAAGACCATTCAGTGGCAGCAGGAGACACAGAAGGGTAGAAAATAAGTGGGCCCAAACCCCTGAGTGGGTCAGGAGTCGAGGATGGAACCTTTCCTGCCTTTGGGCTCAGTTCCTCTCAGAATCTACCCCCAACAGAGTCACCCAGTAGAACAGACTGCTTGGTAGAACATGTTATTGAATTATCTGGGTTTAAGGTTAAGCATAGTGGGGTATCTAATCCCATGCTTTCTTCCTTGAAGGGAACAGCCCCTCACCCAAGTCCCCCAAGGCTTCAGATGTTGTTAGTAAGGATATAATGGCCTGAGAACCCTTGCTTCCAGGACCCTGGCCCCCAGGATGCTTGTCTTTGGTCCATGCCCCTGGACGGGGGGGGGGGGGGCACAGTTACTGCTGCTCACTCACCTTTTCTGGATCGTAGTCAGGGGATGTCTTCTGCACAGCCACATTGGTGAGGTGGACATCTGATAGAAGTCAACAGTCAAGGTCTAGGACTAGAAGCTAAGAAATCCTTCCCTTGGGGAGGTTAGGTGGTGCAGTGAATAGAGCACTGGCCCTGGAGTCAGGAGGATCTGAGTTCAAATCCTGCCTGAGACACTTAACACTTACTAGCCCTTGGGCAAGTCACTTAACCCCAATTGCTCTGCATTCCCCCCTCCAAAAAGCAAATAGATAAATGAATGAATGAATGAATAAATAAATGAATGAATCCTTCCCTCTACAACTGGGCAGGGAGCTACCATGTCCCCAAGCCTCCCACACTTATCTCTGTGGCAAGTTTTTCCATCTTCCATCCCAGGATGAAGATAGGAAAGAATCTCAGAATCTTATAAAGCCAGAGAAGTAGTGGGTTCCCTCTCATTCATTTCTATTCTACAAACATTAAATGTCACAGGCATTTTGTTAGGCATCCCTCTCTAGGCAGAGGCTGGACATCTTCAAAGATGTTGTAGAAGAGATTCTTGGTCAGGTCCAGGCTCCTGAGGTCCCTTACAGTTAACTCTGAGATTCTCTGACTCTGTGACCCAGGTTCAGAGCTCTTCCAAGATGGGAAACCCACTAGAAGCCCATGAGCTAGAATTTAAACTAGAAAAAGGAAAGAGCACAGGCCAAGGAGCACAGGGGATGGCAGAACGCTGTTTGGGAGGAAATGCACCCAGCCTGCCATACCCAGTCCTGACCTCTCTTCTGAACACCAGCACTGCTTCTCCAAAGGCCTGCTCTACACAGCCCTTCCTGGCACCTCAGGCTCAACAGGGCTAAAACAGAACTGAGGATCTCTCCTCCTAAATTCCTCTTCCATACTTCTCTGTTTTTGTTAAGGGCCCTTCATCTTCCCAACCACTCAAGTTTCATAACCTCAGGATCATCCTTAACTTCCATCTCCAACACAGGATCTTCTATACACAGTCTGTTCTTGGGTATTTCCTATCCTACATCTTCCACCATACCTCTAGCATCCATCGCTTCTATCTACTCACAAAGTCACCACCTTAGTTCAGGCCCTCATCTGGCCTTACACTTGAACCACTGTAATGTAGCCTTCATATAGTCCTTTCTGTTTCTAGTCCTCCCTCTCTAATCCATTTTCCACACACATGACCAGACGAACTTTCCATGATACACGTATAGCCACATCACTCCCCTATTCAAAAAACCCTCCATGCCTCCCTATTGCTCCTATGATAAATATAGACTTTTCAAGCCTGGTGTTTAAGGGCCTCCAGAATCTGGTTGTAACTTACTTTTCTAGCCTTATTTCATATTATTCTCCTTCACACATTTATATCCCAGAACATTAGCCTATTAGGAATGTTGAGTTCTCTAAACCTGGCTTTTCACATCTAATCTCTGTAACTGCGTAAGTCACCCCAGATGTGTGGGTTCATTTGCACCAGGCAGTCCTTTCCTACCTCTCTGCATGCCCAGAACATACCCCCTCATAGCCACTTCTCAGAATTTTTGAAGGCTCAGTTCACATGTCATCTTCTCTATGTAGCTCTTCTGCATCCCCTCTCCTGCCAGTTGTTAACATTCTCTCTTCAAACTTTGAATTGACTCAGGTGTATACATATTTCCATAGCAGAACATAAGCTTGTTGAGGACATGGTCTCTGTCTTTCTCTTAGTATTGCTGATACTCAGTGTTCCAAACAGGTACTTAACCAGTGTTTGTTGAGGATACAGTGATCATCAATACTGCTCAGTGTGAAGCGGGTATTGGAGAACCGAACAAAGCCATCTCGATATAACCAGGCCCGAAGGGGGATGTACTGTTGAAGAGGAGAGAGGGAGGAAGACACAGCAAGGAAGGAGAAGGATTGAGGGAGAGGAGGAAGGAGGAGTGCAAAGACATAGAAGAGATGAAGACAAGAGACAGTAAGGAGAAATGGGAGAAGAAGAGGGAGGGAGGGAGAGGAAAACAGGTGGGGTAGAAAGAAGGGGAGAGACAAGATAGCGGGAGAGAAACAGCGTAGGAGAGAATGTTGGAAAGATAGAAAAGAGAAGGAGGGAAGAGAATGGGTGGCAGGAGAATGGAGAGAGAAATGAGGGAAGGTAGAGATACCGGAGAAAGGAAAGAAATCATCAAGGAAGAAATAGTGGGGACATGGGGCAAATAGAGAGGCAAAGGTGGAGGGAGCAAAGAAGGCAGGAGATCCAGGTGTCAGGTCAGAGAAAAATTTGTTCCCATCCCCTGGAAAATGTGAGAATGTGCCTCCCTCCAACTTTTCAACTTACTTCCTTAATTTACAATAAAACCGGACAAGAAAGTTCATGCTGGTCACCAGGGCTGATCCCCAGACTCAAACCACCTCCCTCCAGCAGCCAATGAATTCAGTTACTTACAGACATCACCAGGACATACACTCGCAGGTCAAATTTGCGCCCTATGGAGCAGAGAATTAATGTTAGGCATAAGTTACCTTTTTGATTCCATCCCCAACCCAAGCCAATTAGTGTCACACACTGTTGTGTGTTCCTGTTGTGCTGTACCCCTAATCCAAGTCAGCTGACTCACAAGTATGATAACCTTCTCACAATGACAATAATAGCAGAGTATGGATGGTTCAATATCCCCATCCCCACTGCCGAAGCCACAACTCAAAGCACAGTACTACTTACACATGATTTCTCATTTCCATTTTTAAAAAATGATAGTTTCAACTATTGGTGCCACACTTTACCTCCCACTTACTATTCCCTCTCCTGGTGGATAAGGATAGGGTTACAGAGCAAGGAACCTCAGGCAGAAGTCAGGTCACCAACCAGGGGGTGCCTTGTGCTCCCCTCATATGTGGTTGCACCACTGATTGGTTTGGGCTTAATTTTTTTTTGTTAGAAGGGAAGACTCACTGGGGGCAGGGGTGGTTATATCTGGAAAAGACTGCAATGCAGGGGTGGCTAGGTGGTACAGTGAATAGAGCACCGGTTCTGGAGTCAGGAGGACCTGGGTTTGGATCCAGGCTCAGACACTTAACACAAAAAATAGCCATGTGACCTTGGGCAAGTCACTTAACCCTAATTGCCCTCCAAAAGGCAAAAATATATATTGCAATGAAAAAACAAAAGGCCTTTTTAAAAATCAGATTTTTAAAAACATTTTTTAAAAAATTTAATTTTTAAAAATTGGATACAAATTATTTCTAGGGAAAAAAAGGAAATCAGGGCTACCAACTTACTCTGATGCAATCAACCCAGAAGGGCATACAGATTACTGGAGCACCAGGAGAAAGTAATCGTACCCTCCAAGAAGACAAATAATTGATTCTCCATGAGGAGAGCTTTGTTCCACAGTAGGGGCTTAGTAAAAGTTTACTGTTGTTACCACCAGCAGCTGCCTCAGTCTAAGAGCATACACACAGAACTCACACCTCCAATCAATTCAACAAACAATCCATCTGTGTGGAAGGCGCCGTGCTCCGTGCTGGAAAGACAAAGGGACAAAGACAAGATGACCCCATCTCTTTCCTCAAAGAGCTTACTAGGACAAGACTGACAGACACTTGGGAGGAGGAGGTGGGGTAGTTCCTTGGGGTACTGAAAACAGCAAAGTTTTATTCTCCCAATAAGCAACCAGACTGTAGCAACTTCTGAAAATAACTTTGAGGATGGATTAGTGTAAGCAGCCCTTTAGGGCAGGGGTTCTTATTTTGGGGACCATGGATAGCTCTCAGGGGATCTTCGAATTTGAATGGGGGAAAAAAATCACATCTTTATTTTCTCTAACCTCTAACTGAACTTTGGCATTTTTTCCAATTATAAATTGTTATTTTTATTTTTAAAGCCACTATTCTGAGAAGGGGTTCGTGACACACACAAAAAAATCCCTGCTCTCCATCAAGCACTGTCTTTGTAGCTGGAGGCTTTGGGTTTGACTCTTGGCTGTGTGTTATTTCTCTCTCTCTCTCTCTCTCTCTCTCTCTCTCTCTCTCTCTCTCTCTCACACACACACACACACACACACACACACACACACCAGTACTTGGGTCTGCTTCCTTGTTTGCTCCCTTCATCTTTGTCTCTCTATTTGCCCAATGAAGCCTTCAATAATAAAAGCAGTGTCTTGGATAGAGGTAATGATGATGGGGGAAGGTAGTTGTGTCTACCTGAAGGGCTATGGTGCTGAGTGAGATGTGAGGTGATTATGATGATGGGAAGTCCATGTAGAGGGATAGCTTATGTCAGCAGGGTCTTGAAGGTTGGCAAAGTGTTCTCTTCCAAACAACCAGATGAGGTAGGCAGTACAAGTATTTTTCCCATTTTACTGATATAGAACTAAGGATCAGAAAAGCGAGTTCTTCAGGGTCATAAAGGGAGTGTCAGGGCTAAGACTCATCTCAGTTCTTTGGAGAAGATTAGTGCTCTTTCTACAACATTGTGCCCTAAAATGATACAACTGATAGGACCAGAGATAGGTCTCCAGCAACAGGATTGGGCTGTACCTAGCTATAAATGCAGGCATTCTCCCTACAAACTCCTCGTGAATAGCACCACCCAGACACAAGCCCACTGGGATCAGGTTTATGGTTAGGAACTGAAATGTCATTAATAGGCCACTGGGAGACAAATATGTTACTCTGACCTAACTAGTACCTGATTCTAACCACTGAACCAAACCAGCCAAGAGGCTTATCAACTTTTAGGGCACAACTGAATGACTGATGAGACACAAGGGTTTGACTCTGACCTCCTATTTCCTTTAAAAAAAAGTTTATTGGTGTCATTTGTTGTAACATTATGGTCATTCCTGGAAATACCCCTGCACCGCCAACCTACCCCTCCAAATCTAGAATCAAACCTTCCTTGTAATAAAGAACAAAGGAAAACCCTTGACCTAGTTAGACCCCCAGGCAGCACTGGGTCCTAGTAACCTCCCTCAGCTAAGAAAGGGATGGCCCATATCATGACCTGCTTTCCTAAACCTTTGCTGGGTTTCTGATCACTCAGTTAATCATGCTTTAAAGTACTCTTTTCACTTACATTATTGTCACTGTGTGTATTATTCCTCTGGCTCTATTGATTTCACTCTGCATCAGTTCATACACATCTTCCCAGGTTTCTCTGAATCCCTCCTATTCAGTACATCTTATTTTGCACAATAATATTCCATGATATTCATAATACCACAACTGATTTAGCCACTGCATAAAATACTGCTATGAATATTTAGGCATGTACTTCTATTTCTTTGACCTTCTTGAGGTATATGTGGAACAGGCGCATGAACTGTTTGATCACTTTTCTTGCATAATTCTAAACTGATGTGCAGAGCATTTGTCATCACATAGTCATCACTCTACCAACAGCAAATTGGCATGCCTGTCTTCTCACAGTTTCTTCAACACTGGCTTCCATTTTTTTTGTCATCTTTGCCAATTTACAAGATGGAAGGTGAAACCTCAGAGTGGCTCTAATTTGCATATCTTTTGTTAATTATTTGAATTGTCCTCATTTGGCTATAGTTTGCATTTCTTTTTTTGAAAACTATTCATATCTTTGGGCAACTTATCTACTGGGGTTTATATATGTATCAATTCCCTATATAGCTTGGATATCAGACTTGTATCAATGATATTTGTTACAAGGATTTTTCTCCAATCTACAATTTCTCTTATTTGATATGTACTGCTTTTATTTGTATAAAAGCTTAACTTTTGTGATCAGAATTTTCTATTGTGTCTTTTTTCTAATTATCCATTCTAATCTTTCTTTTGGTTAAGAATTCTCCCTCTAAGGGTGGCACAGTGAATAGAGCACTGGCACTGGAGGCAGGAGGACCTGAGTTCAAATCTGACCTCAGATATTTAACACAAAAACTAGCTGTATGACCTTGGGCAAGTCACTTAACTCCAAGTGCCCTCCAAAAAGCAAAAAAAAAAAAAAAAGAATTCTCCCTCTAACCATATTTATGAAAGGTACCTCCTTCTGTTATCTAATTTTAAAAACTGTGACCTTTTATACTCAGGTCTCATCTATTAGGAGTTTATTATGGTATATGCTATAAAATACTAGTGTCCTCTTATTTTCAAGGAAAGTATTGGTTTAGGATCAAACTACATCTGGGTCTCATCTGTGCCCCTATAACTTTTCACTATCATTCTTATCACTGGGTGAAGCTCCTGTACCAATATGATAAGATTTAGAGGTTTTCAAAGCTAAGAAGAAGTTGAAATGCTTTTTCACTCAAACAGAAAGAGCCTTATTTGGATTTCCCCCTATGTATGTGCAGGAATGGGTCATATCCCTAACTTAAAAACCAACCCCACTGCCTAGAGGATCAAGGTAAAACTTTCCTGCCTGGTATTCAAGGCCTTCCATGAGCTACCAAAATTTCCCTTTGTAGCCTTATCTCCCATGAATGACCAACTACCTGCTCAAACCAGGCTTCTCTCCTCACCATCTCCTGACATAAAATATTTGTCTTGACCCCTGTGCTTTTGCTAACACTGTGCCAGCCAGGAATACCCTCACCTCCTCCCCACCAATCTGATACCCACCAGCTTAAGCCATGGAAACCAAACTCACGTGGAAAAGACCCAAGAGATTTGTGGACTACAAGCTCTAGACGAGCCAGACCCTGTGACATGGAGGCCAGTGCATGCAGCCTTAGGTTGCACTCACAGGGACACAGTCCCCAGAATGAGGACAGTGAGAGTCCTTTTGTCTGTCCTTCCACCTAGAGCATTATGTTCAGCTCTAGCTGTCACATTATAGGAAGGCTACTGACAACCTGAAGTGAATTTAGAGTGACTGGGGTAGGGAAGGAAGCATTGAATCTGGGTCACATGACCAACATTTGAAGGAAGTGAGGATATCTGGCCTGGAGAAGAGAAGACCACAGTCTTCAACTATAGGCTAGGACGCATGAAACTCATCTGGCTTGACTCCAAAGGGCAGAAATAGGAACAGAGGGTAAAAAGCCAATTCTGGCTCAAACTAAGAAAGAGAATACCAACTATCAGAGCTGCACAATGATGGATGGTGAGTTCCCTGTCACTTGTTATGATAGAGCCAAGGCTGGGTCGTATCTTGGGGATATTCTCGAAGGAATTCATGCATCACATAGGGAGTTGGACTATATAAAGTCTGAGGTCTCTTCCAACTGCAAGATTTAGATGCCAAGATTCTACCCATCACACTTCCTCCTCCATCTTTCCCTGAGTATTATCCCACACAGTGACTTCTCCCTTCTGTGAGGTTCTATAGTCTTACTGTATATCTACTTGTTTTGCATGGAATTCTTAGGAATCTTTGCATGTCTTTTTGTATTTTCTTTTCCTAAGAGAGGAGAGAAATACTGTAAGCCCTGTGAGGGCAGGAGCTGGGCTTTAAACCACTCTGTCTCTCGGAGAAGGCCTAGTACCAGGCTGGACAAAGAAAGGGTCCCCAGTAAAAGGCTATTGCTTGACTAGTCAAAGAGGACTGGGTGGGGCACAGGGAGCCACTCTACCTCCTATCAAATAGGGATTCTCGATGTAACGTTGAGCGACATAGTTCTCCACTGGGATGTCATCTTTCTGGTCATCGGAACGGCCCACATCCTGACAGACACAAAGCCCCAACTTCTGTTTCCTTCATGACTGGCACACGCTAGAAGAGATATGATGGGGAGCTCCCTGTCCCACCCTGGGCTTTCCCCTCCAGTCCACCTGCCCCCTGCCAGCCTCCACACACACATGGCTTCCATGGGGTTAGTGTCCCGGACTGGCTACAGCTCATGGCTCCCATTGCCAAGCTGGGAGTCAGGTGCACTCCTACACATATGGTACCTTTCTCTTCCTCCCTGCCTCTGGTGAGAGAGCAAGGGAAGGGCAATTGCCCTGGGATGCCAGTCCCTGCTGGCTACAGTTTCCACTGCTGCTCTTCCATCCCCACATACTCCTAGAAAAGGTCCAAGAGGGCAGGTTTTCCAATGCCATGTAACAGGGTAGGAACCTTAGGGACCTCCTACTCCAACCCCATTTGTCATAGGTTACACAGAACAATGGTGGTCTCCTGGTCTAGGTCTCATTGTCCCAAAGGGGAGTAAAAAATGAAGGAGTAAGTTTTTAGGACCCCAGAGATGAAGGTGATGATTTTGGACCAAAGAACATGGTGGATTATGGTCAAGATCATCTCAAAGCCAGGAACTGAGGAGAGAAATGCTTTCATTTGGGGGAATCAAGGTTGATAGTAGGGGACAAAGAAAGAAGAGAATCTCACCTTCCTCCAGTCCATGATGTCTTTGAGCTTCCGGAAAAGGAAAATGCCTTTTCCCTGGGACCTGGCCACCTGGGAGAAGAAAGCAAATAGCAGAAAAGACAATGTTTGATTAGATCTTTAAGGGGAAGGGTGTGTATAGGAATGTCTGGAATGTGAGTGCATATATGTTCTGAATATGTGAGTATATCAATGTGTGTGTATATGTGGTGTGTGTGTGTGTATGTGAGAGAGAGAGAGAGAGAGAGAGAGAGAGAGAGAGAGTATACAAACAGTGTGTCCCAAAAGTCTTAGTGAGGCTGTAAACTTTAATAGGTTAAAAAAATTGCATGTGTGTATGGATCACCAACCCTGCTTCCATATTGGTCCCCACAGCCATCACCAGGAAAACAATCCCTGTAGAGAATGTCCCTGCCATTGTCATCATGATCAACAATTGCTGACCAACTGCCATCACCTAGAAGGTAAATTCAAGAATTCAAGGAACAACAGCATCTCCCAGGCCCCTGGCTCTCTTTCCCTTCCAATATGAACAGCCATCAGCTAGGGGAGCAACTTCTGTAGGGAAGGTACCAACCACCCTCACCCACTGCTCACCAACAAACAAGTAGGCAGACCTAACTGATTTAACAAGGAACCCTGAGGGAGGGATATACAATATATTTCTAGTAAGTTAAACTCTCACCACCACCATCTTGATGTGGTTCAGTTGTTTTCAGTCATGTCTGACTATGACCCCATTTGGGGTTTTCTTGGCAGAGATACAGGAGTGGTTTGTCATTTCCTTTTCCAGCTCATTTTTACAGATGAGGAAACTGAGATAAACAGGGTTAAGTGACTTGCCCAGGATCACACAATAAGTGTTTGAGGCCAGGTTTTAACTCAGGAAGATGAATCCCCCTGACTCCAGGTCAGGTTCTTTCCACTGTACCCCCTAGCTGCCCCTATATTCTACATCTTGACCAATACATCCCCTTAAAGCTCAATGAAGCCAGCTTAAGACTCCTAGTTCAAGAGTCCTAGGAACAGCAATACCACCCCAAACCACTAGCCTTGCTTCCAGTCTACCCACTGTAGCCATCATCCAGGGAAGCGACCCTTGTGTAGACGTGACCTGAAAACTGCTTCTGCAGCCCCTGCCTCCTCAGCAGCCACAGCTACAGAAAACCAAGAAAAGAAAGTTCTTGGGTGGCTAGGTGGTGCAGTGAGTAAAGCGCTGGCCCCAGAGTCAGGAGGACCGGAGTTTGGTTCCGGCCTCAGACAATTAACACCCCCCCCCCACACACACACACATAAACTAGCTGTGTAACCTTGGGCAAGTTACTTAACGCCAACTGCCCTCCAAAAGGCAAAAAAAAAAAAAAAAGAAAGTTCTTGCCACCAAAGTCCTTGGCATTGTCAAATAGTTCAACATCAGAAATGGATAGGGTTTTATCAATGAAAATAACATCAAAGAAAAGATAAAAATGCTATTTGTTATATGAGATGGCTCTCTGGGACTGGGGAAAATGATAATGATGTAAAAAACATAAGACATCAATAAAAACTTATTTAAAAAAAAAGAATATGGGTGGCTAGGTGGCGCAGTGAATACAGCACCGGCCCTGGAATCAGGAGGACCTGAGTTCAAATTTGGCCTGAGACACTTAACACTTACTAGCTGTGTGACCTTGGGCAAGTCACTTAATCCCAACTGCCTTGTCTTTACTCCTCCAAAAAGCAAAAAATTAAAGAAAAAAATATATATATACACACTACTATCTGCTTTGCTGCTAAGCCCTAAGATCTATGAGGCCTTTCAATCTACAGCTGAAACTTTGAACATGAACTACTTGAGAGCACATAAAATTCACTTTAAAATGTCTTTTCATTCACATATGAGTATGTACATGTGTCTCACTGTGTATGTATATATACACATATATACATAGCATATGTGTAAATATAGATATACAGATAGATAGATAGATAGATAGATAGATAGATAGATAGATAGATAGATAGATAGATAGGTAGGTAGGTAGATAAAATTTCATTCCTACCTAGTTGGGAAGAATCACTCCTTTAGCACTTTGTTCCTTCCTTCTCTTCCTTCTCCCAACCCAAGCCTACCTGCCATGCTGAGCAGAGGCCCTGAGATGCTGGGCCCTGGGCAAGCCTAGGGTTCCTAACTTGAGTTGAATAGACCCTTCTGTCCCTGCTATCCTCCCTCAATGCACTTTCATGTGAAAAGTGCCCCAGAAACAGAAGGTGTGATTAGTAGTCAGTGCTCCATTATCCAAACAGCATTCAGTTCATTTTTAATGTCTTTGAACTATATGACATAACTGTTTTTTTAGCAAGAGATTTACTAAGTTGTTTGCTCTTAAAATGTGCTTGCAATCCCTGAACTCAAATCAATTGACTATGGTCAATGGGGAGTGGGATGAAATCATTCAGGAAGACAGCTGGATTTAAACAGCTCTCCTGGAAAATTTGATATCCATGTCATTAAGGGTAGCCAAGGCTGGGCCCTTCCAAGGCCCCCGATGTCACTTCATGCCCCTTACTAATATAACATATAAAAATAAATCACTTACACATATAGAGTACTTACTTTACTGTTACCTATTCCCATCCATTGTCTTATTTGATCCTCATAACCACTCTGGGAGGTAGAATGGAATTATATTATCCCTATTTTAGAAGAAAAGACTGAGGTTCTACATAGCTTGTTTGGGGAGAAGACATTGCTTGTAAATGTTAGAGTCCACACTAAAACCCAGGGCTTCTGACTCTAAGTCCAGTGCTGAAACCCAGGGCAGCCTTATAAAAGTCGGTTTTCCGAATATGCCTGAGAAAACAGGATATCCTGGACCATTATAGCCTCATATCAGTCCATCCACAAGCCATTTATTAAGCTCCGACAATATGCCAGACACTGTGCCAGGTGCAAGGGATACAAAGATAAATCATGAAACAGTCCCTGCCCTCAAGGGCCTTTTCAAAGGCCTTGCATCCTAATTTGTACATATGTGATCATACACAAAATACATACAAAATGCAGACTAGCAGGACAGAAAGTCATGTAGATGGCACACTTGAGTTGAGTTTAGAAGAGAACCAGGAATTCCAACAAGTGGAAGCAAGGACAGAACACACTTCATCGGGGGAGGGGAAGGAGGGGGGAGAGCTTCCAAGGCAAAGGAATATGAAGTGTGTGAGAAACAGCAAGTAAGCTGTTATGAACCTTATGAGTCAGGACAAGTAGGATGGGGTCAAGTGGTAAAGAGATCGAAATGTTCAAAAGATACATTTATATGTGATCCTAGAGATAAGAGGGTTTTACTTAGTAGGGGAGTGACATGGTTAGATCTAATATTTGAGAAAAACTGCTTTGATAGCTGTATGGAGGGTGGATTTGAAGGAGGGAAGACTTAAGGCTGGGCCACTCATGAGGATGCTGTTGCAATAATGGTTCAGATGTGAGGTCATGAGGGCCTAAAATGGGAGGGACCGTGTGGGGGTGTCTGGGTGGTTGGAGAGAAGAGGACATATGGGGGAAATGTCGTGGAGAAAGAATTGACAAGATCTGGTAAGTGATTTGATATGTGGGATGATGAGAGTGAGGAACTGAGAATGAATGACGCAGAGATTCCTGAACCTGGATGACTGGAGGGATGGTGGTGTCTTCAACAGCAACACAGAAGATCAGAAGATGGATGGGTTTGGGAAGGGGGAGGGGGAAGACAGTTCTATCTGGGCCAAGTTGAGTTTGAGATTCCTAACAAGAGATTCAATTTGAAATGTCCAACAGGCAGCTGGTGATATGGGACTGGGGTTCAGGAGAATCAGGCTGAAGAACTGAGAGCCACCAGCATGAGATGATGATGACTGAACCTGTGAATACTCATGAAGTCAATAACTAACAGTCTGCAGAGAAAAGATAAGAGGCCTCAGGACAGAGCCTAGGACTAGAACACCCACAGTAAGTGAACTTGGCATGGATGATGAGGCAGCAAAGGAGACCAAAAAGAAGTTATCAGACCAATAGGAGAAGAACCAGGTTAGAGCAGCAGGTCACAGAGGAGGAAGCATCTTGGAAGAGAAGGGGGTCAACAGTCACTAGTGGTTTTAGTTGAATGATGAAATTAAAAGCCAGATTGCAGAGGAGTTAGAAAATAGGAAGAGGAGAAATGAAGGCATGGAGAATGGAACTTCAAAGAGTTTGACTCAGGAAAGGAGAGGAGATACAGAGTATTACTTGGGGGAATGGAAGACTCTAGAAGGTAGTTTTAAGGATTAAGGAGATCTCATTGTGTTTGCAGGCAGCAAGGAAAGGTTGTAATAGGGAGAAATGGAAGATTAAAGAGAGGTGATCCTAGTGGGGAAAATCTGCCAGGGAAAATCAGAGAGGATGGGATCAAGGATACATGTCAAAGAGTTGTCCTTGTTGAGACGAACCATCTCATCATTAGAGAATAAAGTACAGAGAATATTGGGGGAATGGCAGAATGATTTCAAGGCATGATAAGAGAGAGGTGAGAAGACGGAGCTCTAGGGCAAATGATGTCAATTTTCTCAGTAAAATATGAGGTGAGGTCCTCAGCTGAAAGGGTAGTTAGAGCTGCACTGTGGGAGGACAGAGAAGAGAAGGTCTGGAACAGTGATTGTGGAAAGTGCAAAAAAGAATCAATTATCAGAAAGGAATAAAAGGATTGCCTTGCTATGGTAAAGGACTCAGTCAGCATAGCTGCATGGCTTCTGGCAGCTTTGTTCAATAGTCTATGAGTAGAACAGAAGAGACAAGTCAAGCCAGGAATATGGGGGTTGGGGTTTAGCAAGGCATCTGCACTGATAAGACAAAGATACAAGGGATTCAAGAGTATAAAATGGCATAGAGCTGAGCTGGTTCCTTAACAGGCCTGTATGAGGAAGGGAGGAGAATGTATCCAAAGTAGGAGTGAGGATGGTACTGAGGGGTGGAGGAACTGGTGGTCACCATGAAAATGAAGAATGCTACAGGTTCACAAGGAGACGTGGAATCATAAATTATGACCAGACAAAGGAATTTCAGGGTTCTTGATGGGGGGAGGGGTAGAATACTTACAGGTGATGACAAGGTGATCACCCTTGACTGTGGCTGAGGTGGAGTAAGTGGAGAAGCTGATCATGGGAGTTGAACAGACTGAAGAACTGGAATGTCAGAGTACTGGAGGGAACATTGACATGTATGTTGATAGACTAGAATGAAGATAAGAACTGAGATGGAGAGGGAAACAATGACCCATATGTCCAACTCATTAAGAAAGGGGTGGGGTGAGGGGTCATTCTGAGGATCATCAGTTAATAGTCACAAGGACCTGAATTGGGTGATAAATTTAGTTAGGTGATAAATTTGGATAGAGTGAACTTGAAAGAAAGAGAAGTGGTGGTGCTTAGTGATGGTGGTAGATGGAGAGTCTGGAAGTGCCAATGGAGAGCAAGGAGGATTCAAACTTTCTCTCCAGGACCACTGAGTCAGTGGGGGTTTGGGAGAGTGTTCAGATGGCAACAGTAGGGACATCTGTGAGTGGCAGAAGATGGAAGGCCCACAGGAGGAAGAGGTCTAAAATGAAGGGAAGTTTGTTCATTACAGATCAGGAAATCTAGGAGGAAGGGGCAGATAGATATGGAGTGGGACACTGTGGGGTAGGGTGGGGTAGGGCTCAGGTGGATAGGAATGAGACTGAGTAGCAAGGGGTTTGCTCTTGGGAAGTAGAAAACTCATATCAAGGGATGAGGTATATAAGAGTGAGGGGAGAGTCTGCTAACCATTGAAGAGTGAAATAGAATATCTGTATGGGAGCAGCTCTGCTGATAAAGGCAGATCACGGAATGTTCCAGGCCTCTGATCAGACTCCTGAATTTGATAATAATTTCATAAAAATTTAGAACATAGAACGTCAGAGCAACTTTAGAGATCTAGAACCAGCCCTCTTTTATGGGGTGAGGATGGGGGGGGTGGATTAACACACTTCCCTCCCTCAACTGTACTTTCCCATGTCCATATACACTCCCTTCTTTGATCCTCACAACAACCTGTGACTTCGGCAGGCCAGAGAGAATTAAACCCATTCTGAAAATAAGAAAATAAATATCCAAAGAAAGAAATGTCTTGCCTAAGGTCACCTGGCTAATAGTGGTGGGGCTGGGATCAGAACTCAGTTCTCCTGACTCCAAGGCTGGTCTTCTTCCCACTCTATGCCTCGACCTGTGGCTGGAGGGAGGAGAGCCAGCTGACCTCAGGGCCCAAGGTGCCTCATCGACAAAACGTAACCTTCCAGCTAAGAGGTGGAGGAAGCCTCCATTACAGTCTTCTCCTTACAGACTAACTCCTCTTAATGATATTCCCTTCACTGCTGTTAATTGAGGTTGTGAGAATCAGTCTAATATGGGGTTTCTAGTTACCAATTAGCACAAATTACCCTTTGTCAATGTGGATAATAGCTAGTTGGAATCATCCAGGCCTCGGATTCTAGTGCTTATTTGCATAATAACCTACTGAGTGTTCAGAATACAGAAGCTCTCCTCCTCTGCTTCACTCCCAGAAGTCTAGCTTTAGGTCAAGCGCTGCTCACCTCTCCTGACTACTGTGCTGGTCACACAGTTCCCAATCTCTCCCTTCCCCATCATTGTTCTCCCCTCCAACACACCCAGAACAAGCTGTTTTTGTCATCTTCCTAATAGACATATTTGATCCCGACTTCTCAGGGCCTATAAATTAAAAGTCTAAACTCTTCACAATCTGACCCTACCCTACCTTTCAGCCAAGAGTATTATGAAGCTCAAATGAAATAATGGATGTAAAGCACTGTGCAAATCTATATGAATGCCTATCATCACCACCACCACCACCACCACCACCATCATCATCATCATCGATTAGCCTCCAGTTATCAGGCCTAGTGATGATTTCATTCTCTGAACCTTCTACTCTGTTTATTGAGCAATACAGGCAGGTGCTGGTAAATGTTTCACTAGGGGGAGGGGGATGTATGCAAATACACTTGTATGTTTAATCTGCATTATTAACACTTTCTTAAGTATAGGCAATAAATGATGCCCTGATTTATAGACTGTGGATTTCTGAGGTATAAATGCTCACACTGAAAATTTAACAATCCAGCATTACAAAGCCAGTTAGAGCTATCTTCATCATATCTCTGCTTCTAGTCCCCTCTCTCATTACGATATGCTCCATGTTCCTTTTAGCCAAATCAAATAACTCATAGAGTCCTCTAAACATATACTGTGGGACTTCCTCCTTCCCTACCTGTGTTTACATTATTCCCTTCATTTGCCCAAATCCTACCCATCCTTCTCTGACATACAGCATGGTCCCAAATTGAAGCTCTGGGTTTACAAAGACTGATTGTAATCTTAGAGGGCTTATCACAGAATTTCAGAATTGGAAGGAACCTTTCAGAGGTCATTCAGTTCAACTAATAACTAAAAAAGAATCTGCACTACCCTCAATTGCGGTCATTTGGCCTTTTCTTGAAGACCTCCAATGAAGGGGAACCCATGACCTCCAGTCCACTCCACTTTGGAACAGCTCTGATTGTTTCACATTTTTTAAACATTAATTTTTATTATTCTAAGTTCCAAATTCTCTCCCTCCCTCTATTCCCCCATCCATTGAGAAGGCAAGCAATATCATATCCTTTATACATGTTAAGTCATATAAAACATATTTCCATATTAGATATGATGCAAAAAAAAAAGCAAGAAAAATAAGGAAAGTTAAAAAAGTTTCAATCTGCCCTTAAAGTTTATCAGTTCTTTCTCTGGATGTGGTTAACATTTTTAATCATGAGTCTTTTGGAGTTGTGGATCACTGCATTGATCAGAGTAGCTTGTCTTTCACTGAGAATCACTGTTACAATACTGCTGTTACAATGTTACTACATGTGATGTTTTCCTGGTTCTGCTCACTTCACAGCAATTCATATAAGTCTTCCCAGGTTTTTCTGAAACCATCCCCCTTATCATCTATTATTAGCACAATCATCTATTATTAGCACAATCATACCACATACCATAACTTGCTCAGCCATTCTACAATTGATAAGCATCCCCTCAATTTCCAATTCTTTCCTACCACAAAAAGAGCTGCTATAAATCTTTTTGTGCATATAAGTCCCTTCTCTTTTTCTTTGATCTCTTTTCTACTGGCTAAGGATCCCCAGTTCCTTTAACACACTCTCATATGGCATTGACTGCAGAATCTTCCAATGGATGACCTCCAGCTTATCAAAACCCTTTCAGAAATGTAGTGCCCCAAATGGAATGCATCACTTCCCTCCTTCTGCTGAGGATACCTCCATCTCTATAGCTACCTAGGTTTGTAATCTAGAAGTCATCTTTGACTTTCTCCTTCTCCCACAACAACCCCCACATCCAATGAGTTGTCAAGTCTTGTTGATTTCACCTCCACAACATCTCCCACATCCATCTCCTTTCCACTCACACAGCTCCCACCATAGTTCAGACCCTCATCACATCTTGCCTGAACTATTGCAATAGCTTCTCAATTAGTCTCTTGGCCTCTGGTATCTATCCTATCTAATCCACCCATTACAGAGCTGTCAAACATGTTCCTAAAGCAAAGGTCTAACCATATTACTCCATTCAAGACATTTCAGTGCCTCCAAGATGTCTCTATGATCAAATACCGCTTCTTTTGTTTGGCATCAAAAGTTCATTACAGTCTGGTTCCAGACTACCTTTCTGGGCTTACTGAACCACATATTCTACATTCCAGCCAAACTGGCCCAGTTATTGCTCCTCATAACACAGCATTCCACCTGCCATCTCCAGTGCCCTTGGAAAGGCTGTCCCCAATGCCTAGAATTCACTTCTTCCCTGGGGCCTCACAGAAAACAGCTTCCTCCAGTGGTTTAGCTCAAGACCCAATTCCAATACAAGGCTTACCCTGACATCACCAAATGCTAGTCCCCCAATTCACCCTCCCTCCCACCCCAATTACTTTGTACTGTGGTTACTTTGTAGAAGCAGCATGTCATCATGGATGACCTCTGAGTTTAGAAAGACCTGGGTCAAGTCCTATCTCTAACATATATTGGCTTTGTCACTCTGGGTGCTGACCTATGCCTAACTACTTTGTATAGATTTCATACTTACTTATCTGCTTTCATATTATTTCCCCCAATAAAATGCAAATTCCCCAAGGGCCGGGATGGTTTTTCATTCTGTATCCCTAGCACCTAGCATATTGTCTGATATATTTATTGTTCAATCGTGTCCAACTCTTCATGATCCCATTTGGGGTTTTCTTAACAAAAATACTAGAGTGCTTTGCCATTTCCTTCTTCAGCTCTTTTAACAGATGAGGAAACTGAGGCAAACAGGATTAAATTGACTTGCCCAGGGTCACACAGCTTCAGCTCTTCCTGACTACAGGCTGAGGGTTCCATCTACTCTACCACCTAGCTTCCTGAGGCATTTAATGGATGTTTGTAGAATATATTCTAGGTATATTCTACACAGGGTAGACTCTAGTAAACCTCTCACCTCTTTCTTCTTGAAAGCTCAGCCTCTTAGTGCAGTTCACATTACATTTCCTGGCTGACCTATCATTGTTGACTCATATTGAGTTTGCAGTCACAAACCATTCTGTGTGGCTTAGGCCTCCACCCAGGCTTTCCCATGAGAAAATTAGAATTTTACTCACTTTGCTCAGGGTCTCCCATGGGAACATAAGAATATATAGCTCCTGTCTAAGACTCCACAAAAAGGGAAGGCAAGCTCTTAGGCTAATACACTGCATACAAGTCAAACTTTATTTCAAATTTTAAAAATACAAAACATAAAGTATTTTAATTCAGGCCCATATACAATCAAGACAATTCTTCTTTCCTCACTGGTGAGCTCCACCAATCTCAGAGTCCTGATACAGTTCAGATTTAAGAGTGCTGTCTTGCAGTTTCGGATCTACTGCAAAACCCCACTTCCTTAGTTCAAAACTACATTTCCTTGAGTGCTAGTAATGTCTCCTTGGCAAAGCAGATTTACCTCCCAACAAGAACAAACAAAACACAATGAACAGTAGAACATGCACTACTCTTGGTAGAGAACCAATAAAAGCCAAGAAACAATCCATAATAAAACATCACCTCCTCAGCTGCACCCATGTAGCAGCAGCCTCTCCCACACTAGATCAAAGGCTATTCTAACGCCAGAAGTTCTAATAAATGTACAATTTGCTCTGGTTGGCCTCCATGGGTGCTCCTCCTGGAAGTAGGCAGTAGAAATTACAGTTTATAGTTGAACTGATGTTCAACTCATCCATTCAATAGTGCCAGTCTTGATATGAAGACTTGGGAACTATGCACCCAGAATCAGGATCTCAAACTTCTCTGGTCTTAGTTGCATACCCCTGATCAAAAATATATGTGAGAATGTGTTTGCTCTTTAGGAGATTTGCAACTGCAAATGCCAACTTTCCATAATGAATGTAAAAGAGTTGCTATTTCTTGCCAGAGAACATGTACATGCATGGGTAGTTACATTGGAAAACTGAAATCTTTTTCTTTTCGACATTAGACTCACTGTGAAATTCCCCTTCTCCCATCCTATCTGGGTCAGAATTTATACCTAGAATTGAAAGGGAAAAGGGGTACTCTTTAAAGCAAAGGTGCTATTGTTCTCCTTTGAGAAGCAAATCCCAAGGCCTTTCTGTTAGGCTAGAGACAAAGAAAATTCCTTAGGCTACTCTAATTGTTTATTTTCCACTTACCTCCTCAATTCACTATTTTTTTTTACATTACTAAATTTTGGGGAAGCTCTTAATTCCCACTTCAGTCCAAGTAAAGTTACTTTTTGTTGCACCCTACCTAGTTCTTGTAAATAACACATTTACTATCCTAAGCAGAGGTAAGACAGATGAACCCTTGATCCCATTCTCACCATTCGATACACCCAAACACTGTCTCAGGAATCTCTCAGAATTAGAAAATCTGAAATATCTCTATTTCAAAAATGGGACCCTTTTTATATAAAAAGAAGAAATCTGAAAGCCATCTTAGGAAGAGGTTTTTGAGTTTAAAAAATTTTTTTAAATTTATTTTTAATTTTATTTTCATTTCAGAATTCTTTCTCCCCCAACGAGAAGACAAGAAAGAGCATTTTTAAAAATTATAAACATGTATAGTCAACAAAAAAAATTTCCACATCAGCCATGTCAAAAAAGGAAGGAAGGAAGGGACTCTGAGTTTATGAAGTTTATTTACCTCCAATCCCACTCACTCCACCCCACCTACTATAGCTGGTGGTAAGCCATCTATGGTTCAGCACCTGAAATTCCTGGGGGTTACAACATTTTTTCCCCACTAGCCTATTGCTGAGCTACTCCCCTTTCTCTTAATCTACCCACTTCCCTCCACTGGCCAGTATCTCAGAGAGCTGGTAGCAACCAACTCAAAACAGGTCTGAGGAGCCTGTTTGAGATCCACCATCCTGAGACCACTACTGACTACAAGGAATACCCTTTCTGCAAGATTTATGCATGTAACCTGTTTCTTTCTCCCTAGCCATTAGTTTATCACAAATCATTCATTTATTGAGCAATGGATAAACATATAATTTTTTCCTATTCCTATAGGAGTATCAAATAGGACTATTTGATAAATCTTTTTTATTTTCTTTGAACCTTAAGAGTAACCTTGACTCTTGGGGGGTAGGAGGAATAAGCATCCCACCCCAGACAAAGTCCCTCTGTTCTGTGCAGCAAGGGGATAAGGGGGGAGGATGGGGAAGGACCAAGAGAGGGAAGCTATGCTGCTCTCCTCTCCACACTCTCCAGGCCAGCCAGAGTGTCCTTGCTTCTCCTCATACATGATCCTTCACTGCTGTCTTTGTGCCACTATGATGACTGTCCCTGCCATGCCTGGACTGTAGTCCCTCCCCACCTCCAGTTCTTGAAAATCCATAGTTTTCTTCAAGATCCAGTACAAGCAACACCTCCTACATAAGTCCTTTCTTGCTTTCCCAGCTGCTGGTGCCTCCCCTTACCAAATTAATTTCATAGTTATTATGTTTATGACTGTGCTAGATCCCCATTACAAATATTCATGGTATCTTACCAATAGAATGGAAGTTCCTTGAGGTAGGGACTGTTTTATTTTTTGTTTCTACCTAGCACAGTACCCAGCAAAAATGTAGCACTTAATAACTTAATATAGCGTGCGCTCTCTCGCTCGGGCTCTCTCTCTCTTTCTCTCTCTCTCTCTCTCTCACACACACACACACACACACACACACACTCATTCACACACTCATACACATCTTCTCATCTCTGGTTGGTTCTGGTTCCTTCTCTACTGCCTTCAAACATGCCCTAATCTCCTCCATACTTGCATCCCTCTCCCTGTCCATCCCCTCAACCTGCCATCCTATATCTCTACTCCATTTCTTGGCCGTACTCCTAGAGAAAGCTGCTTAAACTCCTCTCCAGAGCTCTAATTTAGTCTTCAACAGACTTCCAACCTCATTACTCAGCTGAAACTATTTACCAACCATTTCTTGCCTACCAATTCTGACAGTCCTTTCTCAGTCCTTATCCTTCCTGACCTGTCTATTGCATCTGCACTGTTGATCCCCGTTTCTCCCTGGATGCTCTTTCCTTTCTGGGTTTTTGTGACACTCTTCTCTCCTGGTTCTCCTATCTATTTGACAACTCCTTCCCTATTTCCTCTGGATATCATGCCCCCTACCTATGAGTGCTCCTCTAAGACTGTTCTAGGGGTCTCCTCTTTTTCTCTACACTCTCTCAATTCTTGGCCTCACCAGCTCCTATGGCTTTAATTATCACATCCATACAGCTGCTCACAGTTCTATATGTCCAATCTCAGCTTCTTTCTGGTGATGTAGGATTAAGTCCTATATCACCTACTTTCTCACTGGACATTTTGAAAGAGACCTCTTATACTCAACATGTCCAACAGAGAAGTGACCATCTCTTCCCCCAAATCTACCCCTATTCAGAACTTCCTTATATCTGTCAGAAGCCCCTCTATTCTTCTAGTCTCTCAGCTTTATAACCTTGGTGTTACCCTCAAGTCCTCACCCGTTCATGTATCAGCCTGCATAGCCAATCAATTGCTGAATTTTGCCATTTCTACCTTTATAACATTTCTTATATCTGCCCCCTAGAAAGTCACACAGTCACCTCTGGCCTAGGTGTTGTGATGATCTCTTGCTTCATCTCTTCCCACTCTAATCCATTCTTTTCACAACTGCCAAAGAGGGTTTGAGTGATTTTCCTTAAACACAGATCTAGGTTATTCCCTTTCACAATAAATATCAGCAGATTTCTATTGCCTCCAGGACAGAATATAAACTCTTCTGTACCCCTCCAACAAAACCACCTGGACTTTGCCCCTGGGACCCTGGGCCCTTGTAGGTGAATGTTCACTTTGCATTGACCAAACCAGGACTCTGAGTACTTCCCATACATTTCCAAGCCAAATTCCAAACTTATTCCCCTGGCTTCTAGCTACTCTTTATGTGTTGCCTTCCCCAGTGTAAATCTAAGATGCTTGAAGGCAGGGACTTTCTCACTTGCCTGGATTTGTACCTCCACTATTTAGCAAAGTGTCTGGCCATTAGTACACTCTTAGTCAATGCTTTATTATTCATTCATTCATTCCAACAGCAAGGTATCCTGAATGAGAGACAATAGG
Source organism: Petaurus breviceps papuanus (assembly GCF_028583685.1). NCBI lineage: Eukaryota > Metazoa > Chordata > Mammalia > Diprotodontia > Petauridae > Petaurus > Petaurus breviceps. The sequence continues at coordinate 14,057,462 of NW_027187368.1, read as the reverse complement.
TAGCACGTGCCAGCTGAGTCAAACCAATGCACCCCTTCACCCTCCTTTCTCCCTGCAGCCTGATGAAGATGGTCTAAGACCCTGTACCCAAGAACTCCAAGAACAGCAGTATCAACCTCTCTCCTACCCCCAGGCCACAAAGCCCTGCTTTCAGTCCAGCCCTCAATCATATCATAGGAAGCAGCCCCTACAAAAATGTGGGGTGACAAATGCCTCTGCAGGTGCTAAAGCCCCCACTTCCTGAGACCCAGAAAAGAAAGTTCTTAACATCAAAGTCCTTGACACTGTCATATGATTCAAAATAAGAAACAGATAGGATTTTATTAACAGAAACAACATCTGAGAAGACACATAACCACCTGTTTTGCTGCTGTACTTAAGGACTATGGACCCTTCCCATCTGACTTGCAGCTGAAATCTCTTATGTGCTGTTTCCCCCTCTAAATTAGGAGCTCTGTGTGAACAAGGTCTGTCCACAGTTTTCTATTTCTAACCCAAGCACTTAGCTTTTGCTTTGCATACAGTACACACCTAATAATCCATCTCTCTGGCTTAATTATACTTTACTCCCCTTCCCACATTCTATAGTCCAGAGAAACTGGCCTCATCCTGACCCTCAAATATTGCACTCCCTTCCCATCTCTCTCCCTGCTTGTGTACTAGCTATACCCATGCCTAGGACCCACACCTCTGTCTTAAAGAATCCTTCACTTTCCTTGAGTCTCTACTCAAGTGCCAACTTCTCTCCAGGATAGTTTTATTGATCCCCCTAATGTGATTGTGTCCTTTCTCCCTTGGTAACTATATTGTATTTAACTACCTAGTATTTATTTTGTATTTGTACTATATATGCTTATAAATGTATAGACTGTCTCCCCTGACAGAACGTAAGCTCCTTGAGAACAGAAAGAACATTTTATCATTGTTTTTAGAACCTTGTCTCCTAGAACAGTCACTGGCACACAAGGAGACACTTAAAAATTTGTTGATGACCAGCTTTTGATAAGGATGACCAAGATATTCATTTAGTATAATCTTCATTCTAATTAATTCTGTAATCACTTAAACTATTTAACATAAGTTACAATTTCAAACATTTAATAGGGTCCAAAACAATTAGCAAAAGAATAGGGAAAAATAATCTCTGCAAAAATACACTAGAGGGGCGGCCAGGTAGCACAGCGAGTAAGAGCACTGGCTCCAGTGTCGGGATGACCTGGAGATCGAATCCCAGGCTCAGACACTTAGCACCCACCCAGAAACACCTGGCCGTGTAATCTTGAGCAAGTTACTTAACTCCAATTGCTTAAGGGGCATCCAGGTGGCTCAGCGACTAAGAGCACCGGCTCTAGTGTTGGGATGACCTGAAGATCAAATCTGGGCTCAGATACTCAGCACCACACCCAGAAATAACTGGCCATGTAACCTTGAGCAAGTTACTTAATCCCAATTGCTTTAAAAAAATAAATACACTAGAACGTGAGGGGAGATGGCATAAGGTCTTAGCTCAACCTGGGAGGTAATCTCTGAAAGGACTCTCTATCTGGGGTGGGTATGGTAAGGTCTCTGCTACAGCCTTATGGAGGTTGGCCTGCTTCAGCTATGTAACACCTGGATCTCCATGCAGCATGTCTCACTTTTGAAAGTCTAGATATTTCCTCCTCTTGCCCTGTGAGGTCTCAGGAATTGCTCAGACTTGTGGTTCCTGGATGTCACTACTATAGCATCTGGCTATGAAGTCTCCCCTCTTCCTCCCTCTAGCCTGAAAGTCTTCTCACCTTTAATCAGAGTCTGTACCTCTTGAGAGTTAGTTGATCTCAGGCCATATTTGAGGAAAGGTCTTGGAGTCACATGGGACCACCCTTTGTCACCTCCATTATCTTCTTGACCATTATTGCTTTCTCTGAACAAATTAGGAAGCTGCCTTTGATATACTTACAGCAACATAGGTGTAACAGGTGATTTTTATCAAGATCACCAAGATCACATTGGTAAAAATGACTAAAGATGGAAAAGTAAACATTGAAGAAGTTAGAGAAAGATATGCACACTAATACACTGTTGATAGAGCTGTGAATTGATCCCAAAATCCTGGAAAACAATTTGGCATCATGCTACAAATAAGAGACTAAAATGTCCATGCATTTTAACCCAGAGATTCTACTGCTAATCATACACTCTAAAGAGTTCAGAACCAGAAAGGTCTCACAGACAACAAAATATTCATAGCAGCACTTTTTTTGGTACCAAAAACCTAGAAACAAAGTAGATGCCTATTGATTTGGGAATGGTTAAACAAATTGTGATACATCAATGCAATGAAGCATTACCACACCATAAGAAACAATGACTGAAGAAATCAGAGAAGCATGGGAAGATTTATATGAACTGATACAGAGTGAAGTAAGCAATCCCAGAAAAATAATATGTGCAATGAACACAATAACGTAACTAGAAAGAACAATAAAACAAAACTGATTATACTGATCAAGTTTGGCCCCAGAGAACAGATGAGAAAATGCAATCTCTTCTTTGTTGAGTTGGGTGTATACTGATTGTGGCACAAGGCTGTGCTGCAGCTCCAGCCAGCTTGAGAGAGCTGTTTGTTAAATTTTCAGTGTGAGAAATTATATCTCAAAAACTGGCAAATGCTAGAAATCAGGCTTGATTTATTGTTTTGTGATTTTAGACTTCAGAAAGTGACTGAGAAAATGTTAATTGCAGATTAAACTTAAAAGTGTTATTGTGCATACTTTTTTCCCTTTAGATAACCAATTGTTAAAATGTTTACCAGCATATCACTGGGTGTGGAAATGTTGTCAGATATTGTCAGAACAGGTTGCTATCATCAGTTTTACTGAACTTGTGTTTTCCCCCTTTTTTTATTCTTTATTACAAGGCAAAGGGGATAGGGGAGGCAGAAATACTAGAGAACATAAAGGACAAAAAGAACAACATATGTCAATACAAATGAAAAGGGGGAAAAAAATCAATGAAGCCTAGATCCAAAAAAGTCTTCAGAAGGTAACTTTAATGCTTGACCAATACTCAATGAATATCATTAAATATCCCAGATCAGACCCCCATAAATGTAGTCCATGTCTGTCCCATGCTAGACTCATCCTATGTTCCATTCCCCATCTAGGCTTAGCTGGGAACCTCTAAAATTAGCTAAATTCCACTTAAACTAAGCTAGCAAACCAGAGAAGGGACATCCATTTTTAAATTACAATATTTAATTAAGAACAAAGCTATTAGAAAAGGAATAGGAAAGAGAATCTCTACAAATATACACACTCTAGGGCAGGGGTGGGAAGCCTGTGGCTCTTAATAAAAATATTAATTATACATAATATATAATGATACTAATTATGATATAATTATTATTACTCTTTAATAAAAGTGTTCTGTGAAGTTTAGATTTAGTCAAAGGGCCCCACTTGAGGACCTAGAGGGCCACATTCAGCCTCAAGGTCAAAAGTTCTCCACCCTTGCCTAGGGAATAGGATCTTATTTCCAAGTTGGAAAAAAATCTCATTTTCCAAGATGGGAAACACTTAAGAAACAATCCCTGGATAGACTCACTTTCTGCTGTAAGGAGGGCATTGAAAAGTCTCTGGCACAGTTCAACTAGGGCAGCTTCATCCACTTGAAGCCTGAACCTCTGCTCAGACCATCCCCCAGTTCTGTCTCTTCTCCATAGTCTGGCTGTCACTTCTTGCTCTGAGGAAGTTTCATGAACATTATAAGATTTTAGAATCCTGCTGCAGCCTTTGTAGTCTCTCTCTACAGGCTCCCTCTTTCTCTAGCCCAGAAATCTCCTTGTCCCTAATCAAAATCCACAACTTTCCTGTACAGGGAGCATGTCATCTCTCAGAAAGCCGAATCCTGGGAACTTCTCCAACAAGAATTGCTCTCTGGGTTCAGTTATCAAGGGGGATGTAGTCAGGATATGCCTCATTACCCTAGTGGTGTTCATTTGTTTTTAGCTGTGTTTGGCTCTCTGTGACCCCACTTGGGGTTTTGTGCTGGAGTGGCTTGTCATTTCCTTCTCTAGCTCATTTTTACAGATAAGAAAACTGAGGCAAACAGTGTTAAGTGACTTGCCCAGGGACACATAGCTTATTAAGTGTCTGAGGCTGTATTTGAACTCAGGAATATGAGTCTTCCTAGCTCCAGGCCCAGCTCTCTGTGCACCATGGAGCCACCTGGATGCCCTGTTACCCTAGAAATGGCCATTCTTGTGCTGCATGAGGGAGGGCAGGAAGAATAAGCTATAGCTTGAGTTGGCATGTGCCCTTTAAGAACTCTCCAAAAATGGAAGGTAACAGCAAAGAGGATATGAGCGCCAGAGGACATGCAACAATAATAGTACACAATGGTATACAAATGGCAGAGCTGGAAGGGACTGTAGAGACTGTCTGGTCTAGTCTCTTCATTTTACAGAATAAGAAACTAAGGCCTGGAGGAGGAAGTAACTTGCCCAAGATCACACAGTAGCAGCAGAAGTCGTCTTGGCCTTTTAAAACTTCCAAATCCAGCACTTCTCCCTGTTATCCCATATATTCTCCCTACTCATCCTGACATTTTATTTCATACTGTCTGGTGCCACCACCCACCCTCAACCATCCACGGGGGGGGGGGGGGGAGGGGTTTGGGAACTCCCAAAGAGAGACTTCTGCTCTTTGCCTCCCTCACAGGGCTAGGAACAGGGCTGGGCAAACAGGAAGTGTACACTAGCAATGCTAGAAAGGCCCTAGTGATCATGTGCTCCTACACCTTCATTTTACACAGGAGTAAACTGAGGCCAGAGAAATGACAGGCCCAAGGTCACAGAGGTCCTCAGCAGCAGAGCCTGCTTCAGGTCCAGTGCTTCTGCCTCCAAACCTAGGGCTCTCCCCAGTTCTCTTGCTGACTTCCAAAGAAAATCAACTGAGAAGTAACAGGGGGCACATTCATCATCTTTGAGTCCCATAGACTGATTTCTCTGATGCCCTAGAACCACAGCCTCCCTCTGTGTGTGTGTGTGTGTGTGTGTGTGTGTGTAACAGAGCAGGGAGAGGAGGGGGGAAGGATGACTCTCTTGGACTCACTGGTTTCATGATCCAGGTGATGCCAGGAGTTTTTCGAAACTCTTCCACAAAGAGATGATAATCAGAAGGCAATTCAAAAGTCTTAGGGAAGAAGTCACATTTGGCTGCTTCCAATTTGCCCACTTCTCTCTCCAGCTGCTTCCGAAAGCGTTTCAGGTTCTTCACCATGTAGTTCTTCCTTGTTAGCTAAGGTATATAGAAATGGGGTTAGCCAGTCCCCTCTCCTACCTGGGAGCCTGACATCCACCCCATGCCCCTCACCTCCAGCCTCCCACATCCAACCTGAACCCTTGTGGTCATGGGCCAGGTCAAGGCCTATGCTACTAGTCTCCATGCTCGGTTTATATTGCTGCCTGGAGAAAACAGTTCCCTTCAGCATGGATATTCCAGAAACTCAAACAATTTGGGAAAAGGAGAATGACCCAAAGAAGGACAAGTCCAATCCTTCATGGGGTACCCGTTAAGCCTCTCCAGGCTCTTCCCTCCCCCAAATGCTTCACCTCATAGTGATTTCGGAAGTGGCTGATTCGGACATGCTCATCCATATAGGTGTGGTCGAAGTTCTCCCGAAGCCAGCTGACGTCACACCAGTAGAAATCCCATTCCCCCTCACTGTAGGGTACATGAGTTTTGGTCACCAAGGGACTCTGAAGAATTCTAGTCACAATAATTAAGAGTGGGTGGGGAAAAGCCAAGACTCTACCTTCTTACTCTCTGATTACTGAGAGGGCAGGGTCTGAGGCCCAGAGAAGGCCTACCTGTAGGTCAAGGGCAGTAGAGAAAGACCCCTCTGGACAAGGAATCAAGGGAACTGGATTTAGGTCTTGACTTTTCCTGGATTCAAACACAGATCCTCTCACTCCAAGTCCAGTTCACTATCTACTTCAGAACATTACATTAGAACAGATGATGGAGGGTCAACTGGAAAAGGAAACCTTGACCCCCATTCCTCAACTATAAGAGAGAAAATAAGAAAAGAAAAATATTCTAGAATTCAATGAAAAGGTCTCACAAATGAATGAGTTCTCAGATGAGTGAGTACCCAGAACTAAATTCAAAGGAGTTAGTTCCACAGGGTACAAAGAAGCAACTTGGAGAGTCCCTACTGACTCCCTATGGTAGGGCTAAGATTTCCTGTCACAATTCCCTTTTGGCTTGGAGAGGGGCAGCAGAAATAGGGGTTGGTAGGGAAGTAGGCTCCTGGCTTTTTCCTTTCTACTCTCTATAGGAAAACCACTGGTGACACAGAAAAGAGGTTATAACATCTCTAGGCTCTTCAACCCTGAGCAGTTCATCCACTAAACTGGGGGCTGAGACAAAAAGACCCTTAAGCATAGTGTGTTTCCAGCAGATTGCTTTCTTCATGGTGACTCCCAACATGTGAATGGTCAAGAGCTACCCCCTCCTTTCCTTAACCAAGGGAAAAATGGGAACCCAAAGGATAGCAGGGTGCACTCAGAGCAGAGAGGTAAGGGAAGTCTTACTCCTTCACTTCCACCCATCCAGGTCTTCGTCGGAGGACATCCGTAAGAGTATTCATGACTGTGCACTTGAATCGGATACATACTTTCTGGTCCCTAAGAGACAGACCCACATCAAAAATTTCAGAAAGTCAATGGCTTTCCAAGGGAAAGTCTGGGGAAGCAGAAGAAGGATATGAAAAGAAGGTTCTAAGTCTCTTTGCTGGGCCTCTCCTTCCTTCCCTTGCCTCCCACCACAGCCTTTCCAACCTTTCTTCCAACTCCCTTGGCTAGCTTCAGAATTTGGAATCCCAAGACCAGGGTCTTAGGATCCTGCAATTTTTAAAAGTTAGGAGTGAACAACAACTAGACTCAATGTGGGGAGTGGGAGGAGCATGAAGAAAGAAGATAAGGGAAGAGATTTTAGTGTTGCCAGTCAAATAAAATACACAATAAAGTTTATCTCACACACACTTAAGAATCCCAGGCTGTCAGGGCTAAAAGGGAACTTCTATGCCATCCAGCCCAATCCCTTCATTTTGCATATGGGGGAAAAATGAGGCCCTACTCAGGGAAATAGAAGGTATTATAGATCACAAAATTATAGCTAGAAATTCCCTTCAAGGTCATCTGATTATCTGACCCCTAAATTTTACAAATGAGGAATCTGAGGCCCAGAGAGATTAAGCCACTTGCCTAGTCACAGAGATAATAATAAGGGCACAGTCAGGATCTGAACCCAGCCCTCTCACTCCACAGCCAATGTTCTTTCCACAACTGCTCAGCTGGAATGACTTTGGAACAATTACAAAATCAAACATTATTCTGCGCTTCTAGTCACCCAGTTCTCTAGCCAGGCTGAATACATCAGGGTGAACAACTCTGAGCCTCACCTTCTCATTTATAAAATAAGGGCCACAAAGCCCCTGCCAACTCTCCCAGAGGTTGTGGGGAGGATCAAGTGAGATGACAGAAATGGGACTGCTTTAGAAATGGGTGAAACCAGGTGTTATAGAATTGCTTCTGGCCTTGGAACTTGACAACCAAAGTCCTTTGCTTCTTGCCTTCCTCCAAAGCCAGGCCACTCACCGCTCTTTCGCCTTTGGTGCACCATGGCTCTTAGCGTACTGATTCTGGAATTTAAAAAAAGGAGGCAGGAGATCAACAACAATTCCACCAGACAGGAGTACAAGGCAGCAGGAGGACCCTTTCCTTACAGGTGTACAGCAGGGCAGCAAAGAGCCCCACATATCCTACCAAATATTAAACTGTTACCAGATACAGGGAAAGAGGACTCATGAGGCTGGTCTCTGTCTCTGCAGAGATGTGGGATGATTTTGTTCTTGGATCATAAATCATCACCTAGTCACAAAACCTGGGACAAGTCCCTTCCTCTCTCTGTGCCTTAGTTTCTCCCTCTTTAAAATGGAGAAGTTACAGAAGCCCCAGGGTTAGACTGAACCAAACCAACGAATTAATAAGCATTGATTATCTCCTGAGTGCCAGGTACTGTGGATATGAAAACAAAACAGGACCCCCCCCCCGCCCATCATCAAGGAGCTTACATTCTGTCAGTGAAACAACATGTACACAAATAAGGAGAGTATATACAAAATAAAATACAAAGTAATTGGGGCAGGTGTGGTGGGGGTGGGGGGAGGGCTTAGAAACAGAGGGGATCAGGAAAAGCCTTCAGTAGGAGGTGGCTCTTCACCTAAACTTTAAAAGAAGTTAGCAGCGGGGCAGCCAGGTGGCTCAGCGAGTAAGAGCACCAGCTCCAGTGTCGGGATGACCTGGGGATCAAATCCGGGCTCAGATACCTAGCACCACACCCAGAAATAACTGGCCGTGTAACCTTGAGCAATTTACTTAACCCCGATTGCTTAAAAAAGAAAAAAAAAAAAAGGAAGTTAGCAGGGCAGCTAGGTGGCGAAGTGAGTAGAGTCCTGGCCTCAGAGTCAGGAGAACCTGAGTTTGGATCCAGTCCCAGACACTTAACACATACACACAAAAAAACTAGCCGTGTGACCTTGGGCAAGTTACTTAACTCCAATTGCCCTCCAAAAAGCAAAACAAAAAAAAAAAAAGGAAGTTAGGAATTATACTAACTAGAAGTGAGAAATAAATGCTTTCCAGATGAGGGCAAAGGCACTGAGAGGGAGAGGGAATAGCCAAGACTTCCAGTTTGGGTATAAACACAGATAATGCATAGTGCTGGTAGGCTGAAGCCAGAGTGAGGAGCTGTGTTTTAACCTGGAGACAACAGGGAGCCACAGGAGCTTTCTCAATGCACAGAGAATGGGACAGACCTGTCCTTCTAGAATAACACCTCGGGAGCTATGTAGGGAATCTCATGGAGAAGAGAATGATTTGAGGCCTGGAGGAGGAGAAAGGGTGGAGGTGATGTGAATGGATAAGGTCATGGGCTCAAAAGATACAGCAGGGACTGACAGGACTTGGCAAACTGTTCATGAGAAACAAGAGTGAAGGGTAGAGGCTGGCTCTTCAGTGACCAGAAGGACTATGGATATCATCATTAGAAACAGGGGAGGTAGGAAGAAGGTTTTGGGGAAAAAGGTAATGAGTTCTATTTTGGATGTGGTGATGTGGGTCTGGGGCTAAGGAGAGACTAAGGCTGTTTATGTCATCTTCATACCCATGATCATTGAATCCATGGAAGGAGGTAAGATTAAGAGAGGAGATGTAGAAAAAGAGAATTCAGGACAGGGCCTCAGGGGATTATATATGTATGCACGTATACATGTGTGTATGTATATATGCATACGTGTATATGTATAGGTATACACACATATGTAGAATGAGTTTATATATTATATCTGTATATGCATGTATATATGTATATACACACATACATATGTGTGTGTATAGACATAGACATAAACACCCAGTTTTAGGGGGTGGGCTATGTATAAGGATCCAGCAAAGGAAACTGAAAAGTTGTGGCCAGAGAGATCCAAAAACATTTTAACTATGTGTGAAAAAACTCCCAATTTGACAAAAACTATTTTTGTTCTGTAAAACTTGGACCCAGTCAAAAGGCCACACCCAAGGACCTAGATAGCCACATGTCTCAAGGCTGTAGGTTTCCCACCCCTGGTCCAAAGGGTGAAGATCCTAGTTCACCCAAATTAAGATGCCATGGTTTAAACTGGCAAGAAGGGGAAGGGCCATCCTTAACCCTGCTCCCTCTCTTTTATCCCTCCAGCTCAAATGGGCCTGGATAGGGTATTGGTTTGAGCCATGGTACCCTTGGAGCTGCATTGCAGGTGGGGTGGTACAAGAAAGCCAGCCTGAAATGGAATCCCTGAAGCCAGGGTGCCTAAGACTGGAGCCCATGGTGGGTTTTGGACTTGAAAGTGGGACTGTGTACTAAAGGAACTGGGTAAATTGCCCAGTTCTAGTAATATCACTAATAATAAAGAAAAGTGCAAATTAATTATTGTGATGTAAAAACAAAAGGCATGAATGAAATGCCTTTTTTTTTTTTAAAGAACAGATTAAAAAATTAAGTGAAAGAATTAGACTAAACAAATCTTTAGGTCTTCTTCCAGGTCTGACACTTAAGTCTACGTTGCAAGACCTTGGGCCTGGGCTTTTGGACAGCCCATGAACTGAAACGCGACCAATCAAGGGAGACAGGAGAGGAGGTAAGTTCAAGGGCGATCCTGTAAGCCCCTCCCACCCCGCGAGGAGGTGGAGCTGACAACCTCTTTAGCCCTTAACCCCCATCTCTCCACGTGGCCTAGAACCCTGACTACACAGGCCGCATCCAAGGAACGTCTTAGACTTGGCAGCAAAGGGAAAAGACGGGAAAAAGGTTCCTAGAAAGTGATGGAATCCTGGGAGTAAAAGTAACAGCATAAGTTCCTCCCCCTTTCGGTGAAGGACACTCCCACAACCACTAGAAGAGAACGTGTTTCTCTCCCGCGGCCCAGGACAGCCTTAGCGGCCCAATGCATGCCGGGATCTGTAGTCTCTTGCCCTACGTTTCCCTTCCCTCACCAGGGCATTCAAAAACATGCGCAATTCAGGAGGAGTTCTCTCCTCTGTCCCCTACCCACGACCGATGCTGGCGTTTGTGGTCCTTTGGCAGCTTCGTCTTCCTCCTGGGGGAGGATGGCAGCGCTGCTGCTGGCTCGGCCTTTTCTTACCTTCGGTTTGGACATTGCATTGCCTCCTGGATTTCTGGGGTAATCCCCCGCCTGCCTTAAAACGACCACTGAATGCCTCTCCCTCCGGTGCGTCGCGTTGCCGAAGCAACGCTTTGGCCCGCTTCCTCCCTCCTCCCACCTCTCTGCCCCGTCCATCAGGGACTGAACTTGAACGCGATAGGCGGAGCCAAGGGCAGGGGCGGGGCAGACGCCCTATCGCAGTGCGCACCCCGGAGACTTTCCGGCGCTCTCCACGTGTTTGTACGCGGTGCTTTCCTGCCCACTGCTGAGCAGCCATAGCTTGTTGAGCACTTCGCTTTATCTGGTGACGAAATTTATTTTCTGTAGGGTACGAGACTGGTTAATTAAGGAGACCAAGAGAGGGAAAGCGATCTACCCAAAGGCACACAGCAAGTGAGTGGCAGAGGCGGGATTCATTGCCTCCTAGGTCCTGGAAACCTCTCGCAAGGCTCCTTCCGCTTTATCTGAGCGCAGTATAACCATGTATGGATCCTTGTGTTTAACCATCCTGATGATCCCCGCCTGAGGATGATGTAACTTCCAGCTGCCCCTCTTTTCTGGTGTGTGTTTGTGCGTGTCTGTGTGTATCTCCGTCACTCAGCCTCCACACAAGAGCCCAGGGGGTGGGTCCTCTGCGGAGGTGTCACTGTCTGTCCTGAAAAACACAACTCAGAGAACATTTATTAAGCAACTACCGTGTGTGAGGCATTGTGCTGTGGACGCTGGTTATATCAAGTGAAACATTCCTGGGCTGTCTGCACCCATAAATAGACTATGAGCAGAATAGGGATTTCCTCTTCAACTAAAGAGTGCCCTTGTTTAAAAGTCAAGAGACCCGGGTTCTAATTGAGTTTCTATTCCCAACTGAATGTGTGCCTTTGAATAAATTACCTCACTTTAGTGGGCCTTATTGTCCCCATCTGTAAAATGGTCCCTTCCAGCTCCGACATTCTCTGAGTCTGAAACTTAAGACAAATATCTTCTCATTCTATTCCTCTCCACCTCACTTAACATCCCCTTTCTCTCACCCAAGGTATGGAGAGGCTGTGTATCTTCAACCAAGCACAGCAATGTCAGGGATCCCGCCCCAGAATCAGTCCCTGGAAATAACTCTTTCTCCCCCCCCCCTCCCCCGCCCCCCCACCCAACACGTCTTCCCACAGATCCATGCATGGTGCCTGCTTGTGACAGTCCTACCAGGGTTTGCCCTCCCCCCAAAGGTGCTCCCGTCCCCTGGGCATGGCCAGTGGGGCCCAAGCGAGAGGCAGCCTCCCACTGCAAGGTTGAAACAATCTCTCCTTGTCCCTAGTGGGGGTACAAAAGACAGCCCTTGGGGGTAAGGGACACTGAGGCTTTTGTTCATTTAGCTTAGCCTGGCCTCCAGTCAGCAGCCCAGCAGCCTGCACATGATTAGGGAATAGGTGGAGCCTTCCGGCTCTGCCATTGTCTCCCAGCCCTAGGCTGCCGGGGCCAGCTCAGGGAGAAGTAGCACCTTTGAAAGCTGGTTGGATCATCGGAGCTGGACTAGGAGAAAGAGCCCCGCGCCTGCGCCTGGATCTGACCCCCCCCAGGCAACCAGGGGCCCTGTCGGGCTGGAGCCTGATTGGGAGCTGGAGGCAGGGGCAGCCGGCTGGCCCACAAGGACCATGGGGAATGGCATGAACAAGGTAAGGACTCAATGGGAATAGAGGGTGGGTTGAGCCTCAGTGCAAGACCCCCCAACTAGCTAATCCCACCATCCCTCAGCCCCAAAAGGAATTTCTTCTGAGACCGAATTGACTCAAATCTGTTGAACCCACTGCGGAAGGGACTGGCTCTGTATATATTCTGCCTCTCTCCTTCCCTCCCATTTCAATTCTGTCCTTTATCTCTGCCATTCCATCTCATCCTCACTGTGTACCACCTCCCCTTTTGGGCTATCTACCTGTCTCTGTCTCTCTCTCCCTTCTTTCCTCCATCTCTGGGTCCCTCTGTACATTTCTGTCTTTATCCTATTGTTACCTTCTCCCTCCCTCTCTGCATCTCAGAGTCTCTGCCTTTCTGCCTTTCCTATTCTCCCTCCCTCTCCATTGCTCAAGGCCTTTTCAATACTTATTTCTCTATATTCTTTTTATTCCTCATCATCCCTTTCTGTCCTTCTGTCCCCATCTCTTTCTGTATGTGCTTCCTTGCATCCTCTGTATTTTTGTTTTTGTCTTATCTGTATCTCTCTGTTTCTCATCTGTTTCTCTGTCTCCAAATTCCTCTTGCAAGTGTCTGTCCCTTTTCCATCTCTCTCTGTATCATCTGTTTCTCTGTCTCCAAATTTCTCTTGCAAGTGTCTGTCCCTTTTCCAGCTCTGTCTCTCTATGTACTTCTCCCTTTGTCCTCAGTCCTTCTTTCCATTTCTGAGTCAGCCTTTCTATTTTTCTCAATGACTTTATGTCTATATTTCTGTCTCTGTTCTCTTCCTGAAGATCTGAACCTGTGCCTGTCTCTACCTGATTTTCAGAGATCTTTCTAACTCAGGGCCAGGACTTTAGTGTTTCTTGAGTGTAGCATATCTCTGATCAGTATCCTGGGTCCTGAACTCCCTGTCCCCAAACTTCCCCTAGAACCACAGTATCCTATTAACTCAGGGAAGATCATAAAGATAGTTACCCAGGCTAACTGTGCTGAACTCAGCTCTGACCATCAGGATTCTTGGATTCTCCTCCCTGATCTGGGCCAGCCCCTCAGTCCCTGGGTGCAGATTGGGTCATTCAGAAAGAAAAAAAGGGTGGGTCAGATGTGGGAGAGTTGTCATGGGGACATTTACAGGAATGGGGATGGGGCGTAGGGGTCAGGAAGATGGAGAGAAGCTGTGTATCTTCAGCCAGGCTCAAGTCATGCCTTAGGGAATGTTTAGAGACCAGGCTGTTTCTGATATCAGTATTGGTGTAATTAATGGAAAGAGGATTTGATGGCAGAGGGAACAGGGTTTGCATCCCAATTCTGCGCCTTACTACCCTATCAGACCTTAGATGAATCACTTCCACTCTTTAGGTCTCAGTTTCCTTACCTGCAAAGTTGAGGGTATTTGGATCATGTGATCTCTAGCTCTAAACTCTATGATCCTGTAATAAATAAACCAGCAGCATCGAGGGTTTGAGAAGCATGGGCAGCAAGGCCAGAAGACCTCTCTTTCATTCCAATTCATGTGGGCAGCCTAGTGGTTGGGTGAGGGGAGAAGGTACCACCTCTGCAACCCCACTATGGCCCAAATCTGACCTTCCTCCTTTCCGTGCTCCTACAGGTTCTTCCTGGACTCTATCTGGGCAACTTCATTGGTAAGCAGTGCCTGCCCCCAGGCCCCCAGGATCCAAATACTGCTCAGCCCGACCCCAGCCCTGCCATCCACCATACAGGCCTATACCCAGCACCTGGATAGGCAAAACATTCCAAACATCTCATTGCTCTCCAGGGCTAGTAGGGAGAGTCTGCAACTAAGAGGCCTGGATTTACACCCAAAGTCCTTGGCCACCAGCTTTATGCTTCAGTTTCTTTCAGTGGAGCACAAGTTCCTCTGCCTCCGAGAATGGCCATAGCTCTGAAATTCACCCAGAGGCTTTAGTGGTAGCTTCAGTTCAGAAAGAACTGAGGAGAATAACTGAAGGATAATTAAGATTGGGCAGCTCTTCCCCTTGACTAAGGATACATTTTCTTATACAAAGAGAACCAAAAGACCTGGATTCTAATCCTGATTGAGCCACTGTTTGACTCAGTGTGTCACCTTGGGTAAGACATTTCCCCTCACTAGACCTGTTTTCCTATCTATTAAATGAGGGTCAGTGGTGTATAATGGGAAAAGTACTGCATTTGGAGTCAGAGAACCTGGGTTTGAATCCCAGTTCTACCATTTAGTTCTTGTGCAACGTTGGACAAGTTGCAATCTTTCTGGGCCTCAGTTTCCTCCTTTGTAAAATGGGGGGTGGGGGGTGGGGAAGGAAGGTAAACTTGATGATGTCCAGTGTGACTTCTATCGCTGACGTTCCATGTTTTCAACATCCTCAGTACAGACTGCTCAAGGTAGGGAGGAAGAAAGAAGACACTAGAGGGAAGGAATAAAGAGCAGGTCCCCAAGAGCAAGGCCATTAGTCAGACCTCTGTACCAGCTAGTCCAGGAAGGCATCCTGCACACCCATTGCCCTAGGGGCTAGAAAGACAACTTGTTTAGTTGGTCTTCTTCCTGGTGATGGAGGTGGTCTGGAAGGTCTCGCCCCGGAGCCAGAGCCCCAGGACTCTGCCTGGAGGCACTATGGTTTCAGGAATGGGAGAACCCGGTCTGCTTCTGCTGTTAATTGACTGCCTGACCTTGGGCAAGTCTCTGCCTTTCCTTGGGAGAATAAAATAAGGTAACAGATGGGATCCAGTTTTAAAAACCTAAAGTGCTTGAGAGGAAAGGGAGGAAAGGGATCATGTTACTGCAACTGACTTGGCCTGCTGATGCTGCTGCTAACCTGTCCTACTCTGGACCTAGTCCAGGATGTGTCCAGAGCCTGACCTAGGGGTGGACAAAGGAGGCAGCCACCGGGAACACAATGCCCAGGGGAGCACCATGGGCCACCTCTTTTTTTAAACCTACTGCATAACCTCTTGCAATCACTTCAAGAAGTATAATAATACTTACAAGACCTCCCTTTATCACAAGGTTGTTGAAGGGTCATACTGCATAAGTCTTAAAACACTATAGAGATATGAATTATTACTGTTATCAGTGGGCAAGAGACAGTCCTATTCTTCAGGGCAGAGACCAATGTTGACCAGTGCCCATGTTACAGTGAGAAAGGGCAGTGTGGTATAGGAGAAACAATACAGCACCTGGGGCCGGGAAATCAAAGTTTATATCCTGTCTGGGCCAGCTGTTCCCAGTCCAGGCCCTTTCCCTGGCTTCTGGCAGCTCAGAGGGCTTGTGCCCTGTCCCAGGCTGCTAAGTTTATCCGAATGCTGCACCCAGCACACACCTGGCTCCTTCAAGAGACAATGGGCTGTTCTAGTATTGAACTATGAAACTTCCCACCCTCCTCCTACCACCTTTCAGAAGCGCTCGCTTGCGCACACGCGCATACACACACACACACTCACACACACATACTTGCACTCACAAACCCACATATAATCACACACCCCAGGAAATGGAATTAATTTTCAGTGCTTACTGATGGGGAAGAGGGAGGGGTCCCTTGTGTGGGTGAGGCAAGGCAGACTTTTAAAAAAATGTTTTATTGATGCCTTTTTTCTTTCCATTACAATTATTCCTGGAAGCTTCTCTCCATCTTCATTGTTATGAAAAAAAAAACAATTAAGCAAAAACACCCAGCAAATTGACAGCATCTGACTGGTGCCTACAACATAGTAGGAGAGACTTTTTGAACTTTTGACCATAAATTGCATATCCTTTGCAACCACCTACAGGCCATGCCCATTCTTCTTCCTCCACCATGAATTGCTTTCTCCTGGTCGATGGAATTTAGGAAATCCATCCCCTCTCTTTCCATTCCTTCCCCTCAGGCACCCCACTTTTGCCCTGAACTCCACCATCCCCCTTCTTATGACTTCTCAATCTTTTCCCAATGCCTTCCCTTTATCCTAACCCACCCTACCCCTCAACTCCAAAGGCCTAGCTAGCACCCATCCCCTTCCCTTTTGCCTTTTCCTAAGTCCCTGTTCCTTCTCTGGAAGGCTCAGCTGCCCTAAAATAGCTTCCCACTGTAGAACCATGAGGAAAGTCATCTCGGAGAACACAGAACATTAGAGCTAATAAGGACCTTGGAATACCAGATAGAGATTGTCAAAGCTAGAAGAAACCAAAGAACTCAGAATGGAAGAGCTAAAAAGGACTTTTAGATTCAAGACTATCAAAGTGGGAAGGGACTTTATTGACCATCTAGAACCAGGCATTTGTCAGTGGATAGAGATTTTTAGAGGTCCATGAGCTTGATTGGGGGAAAATTATTTATAAATATAAATATAAAAAATTTATTTTTTGTTAAACTTTGGTTTCCTTTGAAATCCTATATTTAAAAGCATTCTTCTGAGAAGGGGTCCATAGGTTCCACCAGACTGCCCAAGGGGCCCATAATACAAAAAAAGGCTAAGAAGCCCTGCTCTGGACCAGCTTCCTTGATTTGCCAAAGGGGAGGCTAGTTGGCTAAAGGCACATAGGAAGGTCTGGCAGAACAAGGCCTGGCATCTGTTCTTCCTGACTCCAAATTCAGTGCTTTTTCTACTGCTGCCTCTGGGTGCCTGAAATTCCACATTAGCTTCCTCCTTCCTTTTTTGAGGTAAAGGATTGACATTCTTGGTTAAAATGCAAATGTGTTCCAGGGAAAAGTGACCCTTAAAACCGCAGTCAACTTTTAACACCTTAGCAAGAATTAGTTTATCTAAAGCCTAGTAGACACAGCCCTGGACTGATAGCCAAGAGCTATGCTGGCCCCAGGTTTGACCTGTAGTGGAGAGAGGAGAGAGGAGAAAGGGGAGGGAGGGGTGCAAGGGAATGGGAGGGGGGGCTCTCAGCCTGCTCAGCCAGGCTCTAAGGGCTATAAATAAATCCACCAGATCAGCACTGACTTTTTCCTCCTCCTCAGATGCCAAAGACCCAGACCAGCTGAGCAGGAATAAAATCACACACATCATCTCCATCCACGAGTCTCCCCAACCTTTGCTGCAGGTATTGGCATTGCTCCCCTTAGAGCTCCACAACCCCAGGAACATGTCCTCTAGCCAGTGCCCTGCCCGAGAATGGCCAGAGTGGCCCCAAGCCTAGGATTATTCTCAGTGCAAGGGTGAAGGGAGCCTGTTGTTGCCCTACTGAGAAGGACTTCATGGAGTTTCTGGGGGGATGGCAGTGGGGGGCAGGCTAAATCCTAGGATGGGAAATTGGTTGCAGAAGCTTAGAATGGGAATCAGGAGACATGGGTTCTAGCCCCAGACTTGAATTATTTGGGTTGGGGTAGAGTCAGGAGGGGAAGTCCATAATCTAAGATTTTATCAGTGAGGGGAATTTCCAGTGTGGGAATTCCATCCACCGTCTATACAAAAAGGCTAAAGAACTTGACTGTGGTCACACAGCTATCCATCAGAGACTAGACTTGCATCCTAACTTGTCCCATCACTATTCACCTTGAGACTGAATAAGTCAATGCTTTTCTCTAAATCTTAGTTTCTTTTCTGTAAAACAAGGGGGTTAGGAGTAAATGATCTCTAAGGTATCTGCTAAATCTAACATTCTATGTTTTTAAGTCCCCTTACACTTCTGAAACTCTGTGTCCTATGTTCTAAGCTCCCTTTTAGACTCTAATATCTTTGGTTCTGAGGTCCCTTCTAGCCGACATTCAGCATTCTATGTTCTAAGGTCCATTCCAGGTCTGGCATTCTGGCTTCAACTCCTCCATCTATAAATGGAAAGAAATGAACTAGTTGGCCTCTTGGGTCCTTAGAACTATAAGAAGCGATTGCTTTATTGATGTAGTCTGTTTCCAACAGATCCCTGCCCCCCATAAAAGCAAGGACTGGAGGTGGCCACAAAAGGCAGTGCTACCTAGGACACAGCTGGGTTTTTTTAGGCAAAAGGACATGTTTTAATATGACTTCTTATAAATGTGCATATTTTTAATGCCAGAAAGTCCTGTTGTCAGGGCACAGGGAGATTTATTTTGAGATAAATCAAGTCACCTTTGTTACTTTCAGTGCCAAAGACTTTGAGGCCCACAAGAAGCCATACCTTTCCTACCTTTGTCTGGTCATTAACTCCCATGTCTTTCCTTTTGTCCTCACAGTTGTATCCTACACAGAACTCAGGACTGGAAGTCAAGAGATCTCAGGTTTAAGCCCTTGCTCTGTAACTAATTCACTGTGTGACTTCCCCCTCTCTGGGGCTCAGTTCCATTGACTCATAGAATATCAAAGCTGAGAATCAGAGACCATCCAGTCTTAGGGTTTGCAAAACTAAGGCCTAGAGAGGGGAAATGAATTGGACCCAGAAATGAACGTGGGACTGGGCATTGGGGCTGGGAAGCAAAAAGCTGATCCTTTGCCATTTTCTGGCTTCCTGAACTTATATTCTTCTTTTAGGACATCACTTATCTTCGGATCCCAGTGCCTGACACCCCTGAAGTCCCTATGTAAGTATTATACTAAGGCTGTTATTGTAGGCAGGAGCAGGGGGCTTGGAGAGGAAGGTTAGTTAGGACCCTCCACTACAGAGCAGTCTATTTGGATCAGGTACTGATACCCAGTGTGAAATGTCATGGAGCACTAAAGAGTAACCCCAAACATTTTAGAAGGCATGGGAATGATTGAATAATTTATTCAATAAATTATATTTCATCATCAGATTTTTAGAGCTGGAAAATGTCACTTAAACTAATTTCATTTTATTTATTTTTTAAGTTTTATTGATTCTTTTTGCTTTTACATTACATTTATTTCCTAATATCACACGCAGACCCTCCCAATAAACTTTCCTTTGTAGCATAAAGAAGAGTTGTTGTATGGGTGGCTAGGTGGCACAGTGAATAGAGCACTGGCCCTGGAGGACCTGAGTTCAAATCTGGCCTCAAACACTTAACGCAAAAAACTAGCCATGTGACCTTGGGCAAGTCACTTAACCCCAATTGCCTCTCCAAAAAGCAAAAAAAAAAAGTCATTGTTCAGTTGCTTTTCAGTCCTATCCAATTCTTTGTGACCTCATTTGGGGTTTTCTTGGCAAAGAGACTAGAATGGTTTGCCATCTTCTTCTCCAGATCATTTTAAAGACGAGAAAACTGAGGCAAACAGTGTGAAGTGTCTTGCCCAAGGGTCACACAGCTAGTAAGTGTCTGAGGCCAGATTTGATCTCAGTGAGTCTTCCTGACCCCTACAAAGAAGAGTGCAGTTCAGTAGAACCAGCCAACACAGAAACCTTGATTGACAGCATACACACTATTCCACACCTCTTTAAACAGAGGAGTGAGGTTCATCTCATCTTTTCTCTGTGGCGAAGCTCAGTCATTACAGTTGTACACGGTTCAGTTTTATTTTCAGTCTTTTCCATTTCCTTTGTATTCGTTGTGGATATTGTTTTCTTGGTTTTTCTTTTCCATGTTTCTCTGAATTCTTCATAGTCATTGTTTCCTGTGGTATACTAATGTTCTATTATATGTGTATTGACCATTCTGGGCTACCTTCAAAGAGAATTATTACTACTCTCAGGTTCAGAGGTATAATCTGTGCCCACACTTCTAAAACTATATCATAGGCCCCCATCAGTGAGCTTATCTTCAAAAATTAGCCAACAGACACAAATAAAAGCAAAGGCATTGATTAAAATGGAATAGTAAGGACAGTAACTATAAGACATTTCCCCACCCCACCCCAATAAGCCTGGGATACATTTTCCTGAAAATACACACAAGAGTCTTTGGAAGAAATGAGCATAAACTTATAAATACACTGGTAGTGAGATACAGAAAGGTAATATATGTGACCAAGGGGACTGCTACCTCTGGCATTATTGCCCTCATATCCTTTCTTTTTCTTATGGAATCCTGATGCTGTTCCCCTTCAGGTTGGTCATTCACCTGGGTACCCAGGATTCACCTTGCTCAGAAACTCAGCTCTTGCTTGCCAAGGCTAGTTCTCACCTCTGTTTGTAGTCTGCTACCTTTGCTGTAGCTGCGAGCACTCAAAGATTCTTCCTGCCTCAAGTTTTTCTACCTGATTCTCTCTCTGTCTATGTCTGTCTGGACAGTGTGTGGTTATGCTCCCCACCAGGAATGGTATCTCGTCTTCAGAGAGAGAGTAGTTCTGTGGCCGCAGCCTGTGTGGTGTAGGAGGGAATCTTCTTCCATCTACACCTGTTTCTGGCCTTTTATTGCACAACTCTTTTTTTTTTTTAAAGCAACTGGGGTTAAGTAACTTGCTCAAGGTTACACAGCCAGTTATTTCTTGGTGTGGTGCTAAGTGTCTGACCCGAGATTTGATCTCCAGGTCATCCCGACACTGGAGCCGGTGCTCTTACTCGCTGTGCTACCTGGCCGCCCCTATTGCACAACTCTTTGAACTGAGAAAGTCACTCCATTTCCAAGCATGTGGTTGACAGGAAGTCAGGTGTAGAAAAGAGAAAAATCTCTTTTTCCCCACTAAGAAGTTCCCTCTCCGGGGCTAGATTCTTCCTCAGCTGCTGGCCTGGGATGCCTGCAGAGCTAGCAAGCTAATTTTTTAAGAGCTAACCAGGGCAAAGCCCAGTATTTTCCCAGGAAGTGGTAGGGCTCTCCTTTCAATTAAATTGAATCAGAGAATCTCTCCTTCCAATACTTCTTAGAGGGATGACAAGGCATAGACATATCTTTATACTTAGTTTTTCCCATTACATCTTAAGCTAGACAGTGGGACAGATTTGTATACCATAGTTCTTTTTAGTTGATCTTCAATCAGTGGACACCTACTTTGTTTCCAGTTTTTTGCTACCACAAAAAGTGCTGCCAAAACCCTGCGTCCTAATCTCAACTGTACCACTAACTTTGTGTAACATCTCTTCTCCATATTTCTTCCTGTGTAAAATGGGGAAGTTGTAATAAATCAGGCATTCTTAATGTTTTGGGTACCATGGAGCCCTTAGTCAGGCTGATGAAACCTAGGGACCCTGATTATGAATAGTATTTTAAAATTCATAAAATAAAATGCATAGGATCATAAAGGAAATCAGTTATATTGTAATCGAATTGTCAAAATGTATATATTTTTTTAAAAAGTTCACAGATACCTGGGTGAAGGAGCCCTGCCCTAGACGATTCCTATAATGTCTTCTAGGTCAAACATGCTATGTCTTCATAATCATAATTTATATTTCCATTGTGACTTAATGTTTGCAGAGAACTTTCCCCACCAAGATAAAAATGACTTGCTTATATAACTAGTAAGTGTTAGAGCCAAGGCTTGAACTTGAAAAACCTAACTTAGTCCAGCTGTCTTTCCACTCCAGTCTATGAAGGTTCCTTCCAAATCCAATGTTCTGTTTTCTGTATCCTAAGGTCCCTTTCAGCTCTGATATTTTGTGCTCATAGGATCATAGATTTCACAGATAGAGCAGACGTTAAAGGAACATCTAGTTTCATTTTATAGATAGGGAAATTGAGTTTAAGTGACTTTCCCAAGGTCACACAGGTAATATGTCAGAGGTAGGATTCAAACCCAGGTCCTATAGTTCTAGCTGCAGCACTTTTTAATTAAAAAAAAATTATTGATCTCTTTTGTTTCTATATCACTTTTATTTCCAAATTTATCCCTTCTGTGGGGAAGCTTTCTGGCACAGTGAACAGAATACCAGCCCTGGAGTCAGGAGGACCTCAGTTCAAATCTCATATCTGGCCTCAGTCACTTACTAGCTATGTGACCCTGGGCAAGTCACTTAACCCCAATTTCCTCCAAACAAGCACAGCAAATATATCCCTTCTTCCCCTTTAAAGAGAGTTATCCTAACGAATCATCCCATCAGCTGAGTGTGACAAGGTAGGCAATGTGCAGTGCCCTCTGCAAAGAGAGGAAGAAGGGAACTGCATTTTCCTATCTCCTGGGGGACTAAGCTTGGTCACTGTCATTACCCAGAATTCAGTCTCAGGGCTGCTTCTTGTTAATTCCACTTATTATAATTCCACCCGGCTGTAGTCACTGTGTGTATTTCCCTGGTGTGGCCGGTACTCTTTCCACTGAGCCATGGTCCATCCCTTCCAGGGCTCTTCCCTGTTCTCACATCTTACATTCTAAGGTCCCTTATAGCTCCAGCAATGTTTGATTTGTCTTACCTGAGGATCTCAAGGCACCTTATCCAGTGATGCCTTAGAGGAAGAAAAAGGGTGTGTGGCAAACCCAGACCCACAATAGAGAAGCAGCCGGACCAGAGCCTCCCGGGCAGGTCAAGGCACACTGGAGCAGTGAACTCAGGAGCTCCACCTCCCTCTGCCTGTTAGGCTTTCACCAATGTCTCTTTCTCCCCTAGTAAGAAGCACTTCAAAGAATGCATCAATTTTATTCACTACTGTCGCCTCAGCGGAGGGACCTGCCTCGTGCACTGGTGAGCCACCCACTAACCCAGAAGCCACTGCCTGGGACTCCCCCTCTTTGGACTGCAGGATGAGGGTCCTAGGAAAGGGAGGGACCAGAGTTCCAAGTGGGATTTTTAGCTCAATAAGATGTGCCTCCACTTCCCCTGCTCCATTCCCTGCTCCTTGTTCAGAAAACATTTTCCAAAAGGATCTGTGGAATTCCATTCTTCCTGACTCATCCCTTTGGGGACAGTAGAACAGTATGGAAACACCACTGGGCTGGAAATTAGGAGGACCCCAGGCGCAACTCCTAGGTCCACTACTGATTCATTATGACCTTGGGAAGTCACTTTTCCTTTCCAATGCCTGGCTCCCTCGGCTGTGAAATGAAAGATACAAAGCTTCTTCCTGGAAAAGTCCTCTGTTAAAACCCCAATTTTCTTTACTGAGAGTAACATCATGAATATATCTAAGGAGGGATTCATCCATCCCTTAGACTTCCAGCCAGGCAGTTACCCCTGCCACCACCCAGGGGCTCCCCACTTGGAAGTTTTATTGGAGGATGGGGAGGAGGGGGAGGGTCCTGCCAGGAGAGAGTCAGGCTGCTTGAGGGAGCATGGTTAGCGAGAGAGCTGAGAGTCATGCAAGGTGCCTTTAAGGAGGAGAGAAATACTGTAAATATAGGCCAGAAACACAGAAAAGAAATGTTCCCAACTTCACCACTGGACTGAGCTCTAGCCCTGCCCTACCTCTAATTCCTCTTACCCCAACTGTGGGCCCTAGGGAGCTGACAGAGTGGCTGTGCTGAGCACCAGCGGCGATGGGGCCCAGAGATCTGCCCTAATGGGGCAGTCACCAAATTACACAGTCATAGAACGTCAGAACTGGAAAGGGGCTTACTTAGCACAGAGGACATAGAAAGTCAGAGCTGGAAGGGATCTGTGTAGATCTGGTCAAACTTCTCCCATCTTAGATGGGAAAACAGACTCAGAGGAAGGGGAAGTGGCTCGTGGTCACACAGAACTCAGATTTCATGACTTCCGTTCCTGTGTCCTTTCCACTAAGCCACAGTTCTGGATGAGGGGCCCACGGCCCAGGGAGAAAGAGCAACTCAGCTTCTTCAGCTCCTGGGAATAAGGAGAAATCCCCAGGCTGAAGTCCAGCCAGAAAGACTTCCGGTCGTATGGAGAGGGCAGGCTAGAATGCCATAGAGGAGAAGCAGAGAACAGAAGAGAATGGATTCCCTGGGCTTTGTGATAATGAGTTCTGTCGTTTTTGAGCTGCAGAGCCCCGTGTCCCTGCTACATGATGCCAGGCTCACCGACCCCTCCCCTCCCTGCCTTCAGTTGCCATTAGGGGATCAGGCAAGGAGAGGAGCCACAGTGGGGGTGGGCCTAGTTGCCCAGGCTGCAATGCCAGTAACAAAAATGTTGGGCATCCTCAGCTTTGCGGGCATCTCCCGAAGTGCCACCATTGTGACAGCCTACGTAATGACGGTGACAGGACTGGGCTGGAGAGAGGTTCTGGAAGCAGTAAAAGCAGTCCGCCCCATCGCCAATCCCAACCCAGGCTTCAAGCAGCAGCTAGAGGAATATGGCTGGGGCAGCGCCCGGAAGGTAATGGGAGAGGCTGTGTGGCCCAGCTACAGGGGTGGGAGGAGAGGAAGCTGCCCTCCTGAGAGCAGCTTGGATAGGGAAAGGGAGGGAGGTTCCAAGCATCAGGCACCAATTTGAGGCCTCCAGGGAGTGGGGAAGGTAGCAGGGGAAGAAAATAAGCATTTATAGCATCTGCTGTGTGCCAGGAACTAGGCTAAGTGCTTTCACAAATATTCTCTCATTTGATAACAATCTACCAACTTCATAACTTGAGCAAATCAAATCCAGTCATTAATCTTATCCTTTTTGGCCCTCCTAAGCCCCCTACCCATTGTGCTATCCTGGAGTACAAAAGTCAGGGGCTGTCCTCATAGGAGAGGGGCCACAAGCCTCCCTGTGCCTCAGCAAATGAAGTGCTATGTGGCCTGGTGTATCTACGAGGCTGAGTTCAGACAGGCCCCCTCTCACCCAGGAGACTGGTGAGAAACCTCCTGCCTTACTTGCTATAGGGCCAGAGGTCTGCTAAGAGATGCTTCTGGGCTTGGGCCCATCAGGTGCTCCCATCCCTGCCCTAGTCAGAATGTCTTCGGGGCCGCTAGGTGGCGCAGTGAGTAAAGCACTGGCCCCGGAGTCGGGAGGACCAGAGTTCGGTTCTGGCCTGAGACACTTAACACCCACACAAAAATACTAGCCGTGTAACCTTGGGCAAGTTACTTAATGCCAATTGCCCTCCAAAAGGCAAAAAAAAAAAAAAAGAATGTCTTCCAAGGGAGGGGAAGAGGGCAACACTCGATGTGAAGCCCATCAGGAATAGCTTCTCCTCTAACCATAACTTCCAGACATTTCCCATAGTACCTTGGCCTAATGTGGGCTATGCCACTGTCAGAGGGGAAAATTGTCCCTCTCAGGTGTGGGGGACACCCTGCCCCATGAGTCCTTTCTAAGAGCAAAAGGAGCATCGAGGGCTTGAGCCACAAGTCCATGGCCTCTGGAAGAGAATTTAGAGGTGCTCTTATCTTACAGCTTGTCTCTCCCTCTTTAACATTGCTTCCCTGACCCCAAGCTTCAGCTTAATGGCTAAGCCTCCTGGGTGAGACTACCCTGACCTTCGCAGATGAGACTAGACATGAATTCAGGGTTGGGGGAGGAAGGACTGGGCTGTCTTGATTTTGTCCCTCTGTTTTTGATTTCTCAAATTCTTTCCCCATCTCCCATTGACACTCTTCTCTAACCCTCCCTTCCCCCCACTCCACCCCCACCTTCCACCCTCCGGGCCCACAGCTGCGAAGGCAACTAGAGGAGAAGTATGGAGAAAGCCCATTCAATGATGAAGAGGAGATCCGGGCCTTGCTACCCCTGTGCAAACGCTGCCGGGAGGCATCCCCATCGGGCAGTGCTGAGGGTACCCTGCAGAGACTGGTGCCCCGAGCCCCTCGAGAGGTCCGGAGGCCTCTCCCTCTTCTTGCCCGAGTCAAGCAGACGTTCTCCTGCATCCCCAGGTGTCTGTCCAGGAAAGGGGGAAAGTGATGGCTCTAAATCACGTCCAGGCCCTTATTTACAAAGCTGAGTTTGGTGGGAGTCAGGCTTAGGACCCGAGAGCGTCAAGACAGAGACCTGGAAGGATGGACAAGACCAGGCTACAGCAGAGACACTCAGCTGGGAGCAGCCTGTGGTTTGGGCTAGTGCAGATACCCTTGCCTGCCCCGAAGAACGGATCATTCCTGGGCTTCAACTGGCTATGCCTGTTCCTGCTGATGGTTTCTCCTTCCCACCTATTTGTGTCTCTCCCCTGTCTCTTGTCTCCCTCCTGTCTCCACGTCTCTGTTGGTTGCCTCTGGCCCCTAAGTACCATAGGGTCCAAAGGAAGGTCCTAGTCTCCCTCATCCCATAAAAGATGGTTCCAGATCCGAGCTTCTGGGCCATGTCACCTGATTCCCTGGGTCCCACACGTCTGGGTCTGGTGTCTGTGAGTCTGTCTCCTGTCTGCGTCTGTCTCTGTGTCTGGTCTGATGAGGCCCTGCTGCAGTAACTGGTGCCTTAGCTTCTGGGGAGACCCAGTCTGCCTGGATTGACTGAGCCCCTGCCTTACTGAGGAAAGGAGCTGCTAGGATTTGGAGCTGGATAAGACCTTGGAGATAACATCCAGTCCCGCCTTTTCATTTTACAGACGCCCAGAGAAGCAAAGAGAGTTGTCCGAGGTAGTAAGTGACAGAGGTTAAGTCTAATGCAGCTCCTGACTCCAGATTCAGAGCTCAGAGGCAGCATCCCTGGGGGAAAGTGGACCAGGATGGCTTTGGTCTATGGGCCCAGGAGAACCAAGGAAAATGAGCAGAGCTAGAGAGACTGAGAATGGGGGGTGCAAGGAGATGATAAGATTAAAAACAGACTGAGAATGTACCGGCAGCCAACGAAGAGCTTTCTCTTAGTGTATAGGTATTGTTATCCCCATTTTACAGATGAGAAAATAGTCTGAGAGAGTTTAAGTGGTTCACATATAAATAGTTGAATGTCAGAAGTGAGATTTGAACACTGGCCTTACCTGACTGCAAGTCTGGCACTCTTACCACTATACTACACTGCCTCATTTCACAGAAGGGGAAACTGAGGCCAGAAAAAGGAAGGGACTTACCCAAAGTTAGAACCAGAGCCAAATTAAAACCTTTTTCTGACTTCAAATTTAGAGCCCTGAGAGACTGCTAGGAACACCAGTCTGGTCTGCCACCTTTTTAATCACCACCTCAGGTGGAGACTGGGATCCTCAAGGAAAGAAAAGGCAATGTATAAACAAATTAGATCTTTTGGGGAGAGCATTTCCCACAACCAAGACTGAGCTAGCAACTAGTGGGCCCCAGATCATGCCTCAGAGTCACCCAGGATTCCCAAACACCACTCAAAACACTGAAACCAGTCCAGTCCCTGAGAGTGAGCCCCAAATACCCTCACAGCTCTCATTCCCCTGAGCAGTCACCCTCCCTGAACCTCATCCTTAGTCACATCCTTTCACCCACTCAAAAACTTTATCATTTCACCAAACTCTTTAATTTATTTTTATTTTTAAAAAAAGTTAGTTGATGCTTTTTGACATCACAGTCATTTTGGGATGTCCTTCATTCCTTCCTACCTTGCCGTCATTAAATGTGCTCTCTCTTATGAAAAGAAAAACAGTTTAACAAACCAAACCAGTTCAATGACCTTGTCTGGCAGTGTATGCAACATTCTTCCTTGATTGTCCCTTGTATCTCTACAAGAAAGAGGGAGGTGCTTCCTCATCTAGTCTCGGGGCCAAGATTGGTCATTACAATTACATAGAATTGGACTTCATTTTAATGGATTTTTTTGTTTGTTTACATGGGTATAGTCATTGTATATATTATTTTCCTGTTCTTTCTGCATCAATTCATACAAGTCATCCTATGTTCTCTGAATTCCTAATTTTGGTTATTTCTTACCATGAAATAATATCTGTTACATTACACACATGTACCACAATTTGTTTATCCCTTCCCCAGTGGGCACACATTTATTTTTAGTTTGGTTTTTTTATACTACAAAAAATGCTGCTTAAAATTTTCTGGCATACATGGGGCCTTTCTTTCTGGAACTCAGAGTATATGCCAAGTAATGGAATGTCTGGGTCAAAGGGTATGAAGAATTTAGGGACTTTTCTCACATTATTGTAAATCATTTTCCATAATGGTTGGACCAATGCACAATTCCATCAGTAGTATATTAATGTGCCTGACCTCCCACAGTTCCTCCAACATTGACCCTTTCTGTCTTTTGTCATCTTTGGCAATTTCCTTGGTGTGGGATAAAATCTCAGAGTTGTTTTGGTTTACATTTCTCTTATTGGTGAGTTGGAGTGATCTTTTGTATGGTTTTTATTAATTTGAAATTCTTTTGAGAACTTTATATCCTTTGACCAACTGTCTATTGGAAAATGGCTCTTTGGATGCCTTTAGTTAGCTACTGTTACCCTCACTGAATCCCCCAGCCCTCAAGGAGCCCATGTTCTTCTCACAGAGCTTCCATTACTCTAAGCCCCATTCCCCCTTTAAGCCTTATCTCCCTTCTCAAACCCCAGTGAGTCCTCACCCTCCTGCTAAGCTCACATTCCCCCTCACTGAGCCTTTCATCCTCCATCACAGAATCTCAGCATCTCAGAGGTCATATAGTCCAGCCCTTACCTGAACAAGAATCTCCTCTGCCCAACAGGTTGTCATTCAGGCTTTGACTGAAGACTTTCACTGGGTAGAGAGGAAATCCACAACTTCCTGAAGGCCCCATTCCACTTTTGGATAGCTCTAATTGTTAGGATTTTTTTTTCTTATATCCCCTGAACCTCCCCTCCCTCTCACTAAGCTTCCCATCTTTTTTCTCATCCCCTAAGTCCCTCTCCCCAATCCATTCACTTAGTCTCCATCTCCGCCCTCAGGCCCTGTTTTCTTCCCTGAGTTCCTTATGCCCTCAATGAGTCATCTGTGTTCTTCCATGAGCCCCCATCTCCTCAATGGACTACCATCCCCTCACCCAGTCCCCATCCTGTCAATGAGATTTTATCCTCTCATTGAGCCACTGTATCAGTCACTGAGTCTCCATTCTCCCAATGACCCTCTCAGTCTGTATACCCCTGAGATCAGCTGCCATCTCCTTTGCTGTTTCCCCATCCCCACACTTAAGCTATCATACTCCTCATCCTTGGCAACCTCTTTTCTGTCCCTTTAAATCACCTTTGAAATCCCTTTTAGGTGTCACAAGGTGGGCCTTTGTCAGAAATCTCCAGCCTCCATGTAGCGTGGGACCAAGGCCACATCTACCCCAGTTTCTTCACATCCTTACATATGGTAGCCTTAGTGGACCTGTGAAGATTCAGTAGCTCACTCCACTCACACACACACACTCTCTCTCTCTCTCTCTCTCTCTCTCTCTCTCTCTCTCTCTCTCTCTCCTCTGTCTCTCTCTCTCTCACACTAAAATTCTTCCTGGGTTCTTAGGATGAGTCAAATGAGGAGGGTATACCCGCTCTGAGACAGTCTATCTCCCCCCCAACTGTCCTTAATACAGGGAAACCACTTCTCCATGAACCTCTATCCCTCTGCCACCACTGATTTTGGTGACTCAGAAAGGGGAGTTATGGACCCTCACAAAGGTGCAGCCAGGATGAACATCCCCAAGACTCAAAGGCAAGAGTGACTTAACATCAGTGGTTACAAAATCTGTGGGTGAGATAAGTAGCCTTTCTAAAGCCACTGAAGAATAAGGGAGGTAACAATTCCTTCTCTGGGCATTCAGACTCATAATTTTGCAAGGTAATATTTTCCTATCTATTATAGGAGATGATGTCAAATGTCCATGCCTACAAAGGAGATTGAGAAGCCAGCAGTAGAAAAATGACTCACCCAAGGTCACAAAGAGTGGTAGCTGGAAATTCTGGTTTCTGGATTCCCATTGAGGCCCTCCCCCCCACCACCTGATTCCACTTTATGGATTGGAAAGGATCATCAATTTAGAGCCAAAGGAGATTTGAGAGACCATTAGCCCAAAGCCACTTTTTACCCTGCAAATGAAGGAGTCACACAAGTGACACATTCTGGTTCTGACGTCCTCACAATAGAGGGAGCCAGAAGACAAGAAGACATGGCTAAATTTGAGGCTCCTGGTTTCCCTCTGGAGAGACAAACACAGGAGATGATTTGATTGTTCAGCTGCAGCTTGTTATGAAACATCCTTTCATGCAATATTGGGTCATTTCACGTAATGCTTATAGTGCACATCTGCATAGTCAGTAAGCTGGGCAGCATGTAGCCCAAGCAGGATTTGAAACCCGGTTATCTGACTCCAGAGCCAGCACCTTTTCATTGTGCCAACCAGTGAGCACTTCTGAGGCATCCACAATAAGCCCAATACTCATTCAGCAAACATTCCCTGAGCATCTTCTGTGTACAAGCTGGGCTTTGTGCTGTGGCAGTCAGTTAAATAGAGGAAATAAAACATAGTCCCTGACCACACAGAGATCGTAAGCTACCTGGGAGATTGGACCACCTTTTATATCCTTGGTGGCCTCTCACCTAGTGAGTAATGTATAAAGTGATCCTGGCATTCAAGACCATCCATAATCTGGCTCCAAATTGCCCATCTAGCCTTATCTATCAGTATATTTTAGCCAAACTAGACTGCTGTCCTATCCCATTCTCTCCCATCCCCTATACCTAGAATACCCTCCCCTCTGTACCAACACTTCCATCTCTGTTGGAGTCCCCTCCCTTCAAGCCCCAGCTCATGTGCCACCACTTCCATGAAGACTTCCCTGGTACCCGCAGGATCTCTCCCTCTCAAACTTCTTACAGCACTTTGCCCAGATCTCTCCATTGCATTTATCTATAGGAATTTAACATTGGAAAGGTAGCCAGAAGGTATCTCATTTAAACTTTACCTGAACTATGCAGTGGTACAGAGGTAGCCCTCGGTTCTTGAATGCTGTGACACTGGAGTATAGGGCTTGCTGCATTCTACCATACTAGAAAGCCTCCCAGTATAGTATGGTCCTGGCTATAGGCTTTTCCAGGGACTAACAGCAGCTTGGCAGAGGGAGACTCAGTGGCAGTAGCTGCTGCTTGGCCACTCAGGGATGAATTCTTTGACCACTGAAAATCCATAACAAAGAATACAATGCAATGCAAAGTGACCTTCCATGTTGCATGGAGCCTCACCCCTTTCCAGATGGGCAGAAGGATGGATAAAAAGTTAGAGGGTGCTAGGAATCCCACACATTTAGACCTTCTATCACACCTTCTATGTGAGATCCTTCTCCAGTGTGGGAACCAAGAAGTCACTTCTCCAAGGAAGTGACATGTTCTGATTCTGACATCCTCACAGTAAAGGGAGCCGGAAGACAAGAAGAAGGCATGGCTAAATTTGAGGCTCTTGGTTTCTCTCTGGAGAGACAAATAAATGCAGGAGGTGATTTGATTGTTCAGCTGCAGCTCATTATGAGATCCTTTCGTGGGATGTTGTGTCATTTCACATAATGCTCATAGTGAACATCTATGTAGTCAGTCAAGCATTTATTGAGCACCTTCTGTGTACCAGGCACTGTACTAAGTTCTGGGGATACGGAGAAGGGAAAAAACCGGTTTCTGTTCTCAAGGAGTTTGAATTCTAAAAGGGAAGATAACATAAATAACTGCATGAACAAGAGATGTACAGTATAAATAGCAAATGATCTCAGGAGGAAGGGGCTAGCAGAAGGGGGAACAGGGAAAGGCTTCCTGAAGAAGGTGGGCTTTGATCTGAGTCTTGAGGGAAAAAAGAGGTGAAGACAGAGAGTTTTTAAGGCAGGGAGAACAGCCAGAGAAAGGCCACAGAGTCAGGAGATAGAGTGTAACGTATGAGGAACAGCAAGGAGGCCATTGCAGCTAAATTGTAGAGTGCTGGGATGGAGTAAGACTGGAAAATTAGGAAGGGGCCAGGTTGTGAAGGGCTTTAGATGCCAAAGAATTTTAATCATTGAGGTGGCAGCAAATCACCCAAGTTTATCAGGTGACATGATCAGACATGCATTTTAGGAAAATTGGCAGTTTGGAGAATGGGTTGGAGTAGTGGGAGCCTTGAAGCAGAGAGACTTAGTTAGAAAGCTACTGTCCAGGCAAGACGAGACAAGAACCTTTGCAAAAGTAGTGACTACGTAAGTGGAGAAAAGAGGAAGAGGTTATGGAGGTTAAAAAAAAAAAAGGCAAGCTCTGGCATCAGGTTTGCTATATAAGATGAGTATGAGTCAAGGATGATGCCAAGGCTAGGGGAATGGGGGACTGGTGGTGACCTCAATAGTAAGAGGTAAGTTACAAAGAGGAGAAGGCTGAGGGAAAAGGAAAGGGATAACTACGGTTTAAAATAGCAACGGACATATAATACTTGAAAGTTTGCAGAGTCGTTTTATGTACATTTATTAAGCACTTTCATTGAACCAAGAAGTGTGCTAAGCACTGCTAAGCAGAAAGAAAGACAATCTCAGCCCTCCAAGGCTCACATTCTAATAGGGTAGGACAACCCACAAAAGGGAGTGGTGTGGAGTAGGAGGTGGAGAAGGAGAAAAGGCTGAAAACTAAGGAACCCAGTGTAGGGGCCATGGTTTTTTTGAAGTCCAGAAAGTCAGGAACAAGGCCCAAAGGATTCATTGGGCACCTCTGCAAAATGGAGACTTTAGGAGGAATTCACTTACTGGAGAAGAGAGGCAGACTTTGCAGAGACATATATCAGAATGAACAGGCCTAACCAAACAATTCATACAATACCCCATTGTGCTTCTTTTTGTTAACTCCTAAAATACATTTGCTCCAGCAGACCAAGTTGCTACCTTAAAGGATTTCCTCCAACAAAGTGCTTCTCATGCATGTATCAAAAACCTTACAAGAGTCCTTGAAGATTCAACAAAATCAGATTCAACAGAAATAACTATATAGGCAGACACTGATTGGTACAAATAATTAATCCCATGAAGTGGTTACATTATTCTAATTAGCACTGAATATTCTTTTGAGTTGAAACTAATAGCTATATTTTACATAATTATAGTTCAATTAGCACAAATTTGCATACATGTTACCAGGTCAGGGGATTCATTATTTGCACTAATCTGGACCATGGTGTAATGTGATCTAAGAATGCAAAAAGAGATAATTGACAAACAATTTTTGAGCTCCATCAGTATCTACTAATTGTCAAGTGACTTACTTAAGCAAAGTGCCTTTAGTACACCAGATGAATGTCCTATGAGGATTTACACAAGAGCATGGACAGTTTGCAATCTGCACTACTGAGGGAAGTGCCCTCATTGTTGAGATCACAGATCCATTGAAGTGTTACAGCAGCAATAATAACAAAAACACATTTATAGAGTGGTTTACAAAGTACTTTATATACATCATGATATTTGATTCCCTCTACACCACAGGCAAAGGTCACTGATTTACCTTGAAGTCCTCTAATGATGGGGAACCCACTCTCTCCTAAGGAATTGAGTTCTGCCTTTGGAATTGGATAGCTGTTTGACCAACTCAAATTACTAGACTGTCCTTTCTTACATGAATCCAAAATTGTCCCCTCTGCAATTTTTACTCACTGCTCCTAGTTCTGACCATTAGAACCAAGCAGAGCAAGCTTATGTTCAAAGGTCCTGAAAAAACAGCCACTGCCTATGGCATCTTAAAGACTGCAGAGAATAGAAGAGGTCCTTCAGGACTGAAGAAGGACATGATATATTTTCCTTTTACTTGTTTAAAAGGGGAAAAAGTGAAGTCTACAAACTATGGGCCAAGGACTTAGACAAAAGCTGTAATGATATTACTTTAATAAAGTCTCTCATGTGTTATTAAAGAGACAGTTTGTGAACAACATAAAAAGCAAACAGTAATCATCAAGAGCCAGTGTGGCTTCCCCAAGAATGGATTCATAGATTTGGAGCAAGAAGGGATCTTAGACATCTGGACATTCACTCTAGACATGAAGAAACTTAGTCTTGTAAAAGTTATGTGACTTGTCCACAGTCATTCAGTTACTAAGTGGCAGAATCTGAACCCATGTAATCCCACTCTAAATCCATGTTCTTTCCACTATACCACACTATCATAATTTCCTTTTTGGATAGAGTTACGGGAACTGGTGGGTCCCGTACATGCTATATATTGGCCCAAGACTAAGTATTAACAAAGCATTTGAAAAAAGTTTGTCATGTTATTTTTTGTGGACAAGGTAGAAATATGTAGGCTAGGGGTGGCTAGGTGGCGCAGGAATAAGAGCTCCGGCCCCGGAGTTGGAAGGACCTGGGATCGGTTCTGGTCTCCGATACTTAACACTCCCCCCCCCACATACACACACACAAACTGGCCGTGTAACCTTGGGCAAGTTACTTAACCCCAATTGCTTAAAAAAAAAAATGTAGGTTAGACAATAGTGCAGGTTTATGCATTTGGAATAGGTTAAGTGGTCCAAAGCAAAAAGTGGTTATTGATGGTTTCATGTCAGCTTGGAAGGTCTCCATTGGAGTGCCCAGCAGTTCTGGGTTGGCCCTGTGCTGTGTGATGTTTTTTATCAATGTTCTTGATAAAGGCACAGATGGCATATCTCTAATTTTTAGGTAACAAAAAGCTGGGAAGCTTTCCTAATATATTGAATAGCAGAATCAAGATCCAAAAAGAGCTTGATGTTCTAGTAATAATAATTATAATATGAACTTTAATACAGATAAATACAAAGTTTTACACTTGAGAATATCAATTGCAGGAATCCAAAATGGAGGGAGATATGTCTAGGGAGCAGTTTATCTGAAAAAAAAACTTAAGATTTCAAACTTAAGATAGCAAACTGAATATTGGTCAACAATATACTATAGCAGACAAAAAGGAAGAGGCACGGTGGATAGAGTGCTGGGACTGGAGTCAGGAAGATGAGTCTCTGAGTTCAAATCTGACCTCAGACAACTTACTGGCTGTGTGACCCTGTGCAAGTCATTTAACCCTGTTTGCCTCAGTTTCCTCATCTGTAAAATGAGCTGGAGAAGGAAATGGCAAACCACTTTAGTATCTCTGCCAAGAAAACCCCAAATTGGGTCACAAAGATTTGGACACAACTGAAAAATATAATTGAACAACAAACCAATAGCATAGTGCCTAGCACATAATAAGCACTATATAAATGCTAGCTTTTATTGTCCTCATCATTGCTATTATTTTAAAAGCCAATGGGCTCTTAAAGTGCATTAGAAGAGGCATAGTGTCCAGATTTAAAAAAAGGGAGAGGACTCTTCTGGTCTGACCACATCTGGACCCTTGTGTTTGGTTCTGGGTGAAACATTTCAGG
Organism: Petaurus breviceps papuanus; assembly: GCF_028583685.1. Lineage (NCBI taxonomy): Eukaryota > Metazoa > Chordata > Mammalia > Diprotodontia > Petauridae > Petaurus > Petaurus breviceps. Next base: position 14,022,223 of record NW_027187368.1, on the reverse strand, counting down.
ACAGACATTCCTAAGCTCGAAAGCACTCAGAACAGAGTGACCAGAATGGGAAAGAGCTTAGAGGTCATGCTCCATGAAGGTCAGTTGAATGGCTAGAATATTTAGCCTAGAAAAGAAAAGAATCAAGGGAACATTTTAGTTGTGGTCAAATATTTGAAGGGATGTTATATGAAGGGGGAATCAGCCTTGTTTTAGCTCAGAGGGTAGAACGAGGAGCAGTGGGTAGAAGTTACAGAGAAATAGATTTAAGCTTGTTCAGAGAACCTTTAGAATAGAGCAGTCCAGAAGTGGATAGGGGTGGAAAGACAGAGAGAGAGAGAGAGAAAGTACCTACTATGTGTCAAGCACTGTGCTAAGTGCTTTATAAATATTATCTCATTTGATCCTCACAATAACCCTGGGAGATAGGTGCTGTTGATATTTCCATTTTACAGTTGAGGAAACTGAGGCAAACAGAAGTTGAATGAATTGTCCAAGGTCACACAGCTAGTAAGTATCTGAGGCTGGATTTGAATCCAGGCCTTTATGTCTCCAGCCTCAATGCTCTGTCCATTTCATCAATGGGCTGCTTGGACTCTGAAATAATTTCCAGCTCTGAGATTCTCTGATTCTATTTTATTGGATCATAGATTTAGAGCTGGATGGGGCATTAGTGGTCATCTAATCTAACCCCATTCCCATGTTTTATAGTGGAAGAAAATAAGGTAGGGAGTAGGGAGTGCAGGATGGGGATGGGGTGGGGGTCACATAAGTGACTCACCCATAGTCATATTGCTAGTAGATATCTGAGGCAGGATTTCAACACAGACCTTCCTGACCCCATGTCCAGTCCCTTCTTGATCCAAATCTATTCACCACATCATGTTCTTCTACAGTTATCATGTCCCTTACTAAGACTTTCCTCCTCCAGTACAAATAACACCAGTGTCTTCAACAAATTCTCCTTTTGCCTTGCTCCAGGTCTCTCACTCTCCTGCTTGCTCTCTGAACACATTTCTGCTGCCCAATGTCCTTCCTAAACTGGTGCTCAGGACTGCAGGCAGTGCTCCAGATGAGCACTGGTAACAGTGGGAGGTGACAGTGGGAGAGGTCATCAGCTCCCTTGTTGTGGACCCTGGACACTGGGCTTCTGTACAGGCATTTCCTTTTCTGGCTGCTAACTCATGCAGAGTGTAAGACCTGGTAGTGGTGGCGGTGATGTGATGGTGATGATGATAATTGTAATTATGATAATATATATATATTTGTACCACTTAAAGGTTTATATAGGGTGTACCAAAAGTCTTAGTTCAGTTTTATACCATTAAAAGTTTTAAGCCACACTAAGAATTTTGCAACACCCTGCATACATGATTTCATTAAAGCCCTGTGAGGTAGGTACCATAGGTATAATTATCCCCATTTTACAGCTGGGGAAAACCAAGTCTATTAAATCACTTGAATCTGCTGTTGAATGCAAACTCAGGTCTCTCAACTCCAAGTCCAGCATTCTATCCACTATAACACACTGATTTTGTTTGTCCTGATTGTTTCACCTAATTAGATTCAACTTCTCATTCTAGCCTGTGGAGATTCTTTTGGATCATGACTTAATGTATTAACTACCTCTTTCAGGACATCTATGCCTTTCACCAGCTCATGGATACAAATCAATCCTGGGGCATTCCACTAAAGACCTCTTTTTAATTCCCCAAACATTTTTTTAATCGCCAGATATACACAAGGCATGTGAGATACAAATATAAAAAAATCTGGTCTCTGCTTTCCAAGAACTTGCATATAAATGGTGGGGTGAAGAGGTGGGACACAATATATAAACAGATAATCAAGTAAATGCATATTTGAGGATCTAGAGAGGAAAGGGAGCAGGAAAGGTATCTGTGGGAGTTGGCAGTAGCTGAGTCTTGATCAGGAAGACAAAGATTTTAAAGAGGCAGAGGAGAAGAGGGGGGATTCCAGATACAGGGGAATGTCACAGAGATAGGAAATGGGATGTCAGTTTCAGGGAATAGAAAGTTGGCTGGTTTGGCTGACCCAATGAGTGCATGAAAAAGAATAATGTAAAATAAATTTGGAAAACTATAAGGGAAGGAAGCCAGTCTGCACAAAAATTTAAATGCCAGAATAAGGAGATTGTAATTTTAATCACAAAGTCTGGTGAAGATTTACAAAATGACAAGGATATATTAATACCTTATCTTTGGGGCTAGTTATGTAAAAACCCATTGACTCAAATTTGTCTAACGCTATTCTCCCTCCCTTGCAGCACAATTATTTGGGAACTTATCCTTCCTACTAGATTTTATCACTCCTTGAGGGCAGGGACTGGGATTATTTTTCATCTTTTACCCCTAGTACTTACCTAGCACAATGACACCTATGATACTTTAATTTGTTTAATTTATTGAGAGAAAAATTTGAAAAATTAATTTGCAATGCAAGATTTTTATTACATTTCAGTTCAGGAGAAGGAAAATGGATAGCATTTATAGATATATATATACCCAGTCAACACTTTCATTTTGCAGATGGTGAAATTGAAGCTCAGAAAAGAGAACTTATTTGCACAGAACTAAGATGGTGGTTGAATCTATTATTTCTTTCTACTGTAACAGGCAGGATATGCCAAGGGCCCCATGAGTGGTGTACAAAGTGAGTGCAGAGATCCTTGTGGATGAAAGTAGGGCTAGGAGTCAAGAGACCTGTATTCTAGTTCCTGAATGCCCTGTGTGGCCTGAGTGTGCCCAATTTCCTTCTCTGGGCTTCAGTTTCCTCGTGTGGGAAATGAAAGGATTGAACTGGATGTTCTTCCAGCCTCTATCTAGGAAGAGGGAAGGAACTTAAGATGTGATTTACCCAGGGGAGTCACCCACATTTGAGCCTCCAACCTCTTTCCCAAATTCCCTTGGCAATTGGGTTCAAGTGGAGGTAGGGGTCATGGAGGCAGGGATTTGAAGTTACCCCCAACAGGACTCCCTGGGGACCAGCCAGTCTCCCTTTAGGTTCTAGGACCCCAAGGACAAGGCACCCCCAGGGAGGTGAGAGGAAAGAAAAAGGAAGCAGGAGGAAGGGAAAGAACAGGAAATAGGAGGGAAGGGAGGAGGAGGAGAGAAAAGAAGAGGAGGAGGGAAGGGGAGAGGAGAAGGGAAGAGAGAACAGGAAGAAAAAAGACAAGTACAAACATTTAAGCTCCTACTGTGTGCCGAGCAATGGTAAAGGCAAAGTTTAGATAAAATGTGATCCCGACCCTCACCAAGTTCACTGTTCAGGAGTGGATTAAGATGCAAAATCTGATAAACCATACCACATAAGTTCATGAAAGAGGAGCAATGAATCAATCAACAAATCTTTATTAAATGCTTGCTATGTGCCAGGCACTGTGCTAAGTCCTGAGGTTACTACACCAAAAATTAAATGATCTCTGGCTTTAGTGTATAGGGGCAAAACGAAGTATTACCTGATAGATAAGGAGGAAGACTGTTATTGACCTGGGTATCAGGGAAGAGAGGGAGGAAAGAGGGATAGAAAAAGAAAGAAACGGAGGGAAAGAGATGGAGTAGAGAAGAAGAGAGGGAAGGGAAAAGGGGAAAGGGGGAGAGGTGATAAAGGGGGGGCCAAGGAGAGGAAGAGAGGGGAGGGTAGAAGAGAGGGAAAGGTGATAAAGGGATGAAGAGAGGGAGGAAAGAGAAGGATGAGAGTAGAAGAGAAAGGGAAATAGGAGGGACAGAGAATGAGGGAAGGAGGGTGGGGGGCAGGGTACAAATCCCGTGGCAGAAAGGGAAAGTGAAAGCTCCCTGGGACTTTCGCTTTCATTACCTCTGCAGAACCTCCGAGCCCCCCAGACACTAGGCGGCCCTTCCTGTCCCGTTCAGTTTCTGGATCCCGCTCAGGGCCCTATTCCCTTCCCCCTAGACCGCTCAGCCGCTGAGAAAGTAGCGCAGGGGTGCCCGTGTCCTGCCGGGAGCTGTCCCGGGTGCCGCGCTTAGGCTCCCTCCCAAGACGCTTTACCCCGAGGTGCCGTCTGGAGGAGGAGAAGTGCAAGGCTATGGCAGAGCCAGGCGGCCCCTTGCGTCTGCGGGACTGGCTGGTGGCTCAAATTGAAAGTGGCTGCTACCCTGGGCTCTGCTGGGAGAACCGAGAGAAGACGATGTTCCGAATCCCCTGGAAGCACGCGGCCAAGCAGGACTACAGGCAGCAGCAGGACGCCGCTCTCTTTAGGGTAAAGAGGCCACGCTAAGCAGCCGCCAGGGGGTGCCTCGGGAACCGTGGAGTCAGGACAGCTTGGCCCGCCGTAGGGTCACCCACGTGGGGAGAAGTGGGGCGAGGACTGATGGGCAGGCACCATTCTAGTGGAACTTGGATTCCATTCTAGTCAAGTTCCGTCTAGTCTAGACGGTGGACAAGATGGGACAGGGGCAAAGAGAGAGACCCGAGCTCCAGTGTTACTCTGACATTGTGAACTTCAGTTCTGGGTTTCAGTTTCGTCTTCTGTCAAACTGCTAGATTAGATAGCATGATTTCTGGGCTCCCCTCTAGCTCTTGGGTTCTTTGTCTATTGGAGGATCATAGGTTCATAATTTTAGAACTGGAAGATACCTTAGAGGCCAATCTAGTCCAATTTGATCACCCATTTTACAGATGAGGAAATTGAGTCTTAGAGAGGACACAATTATTGAATGTCAAAGGTGGGATCTTCCCAGTCTTGCAGACAGACAATAAGTCCAGACCTCTATCAGAGACCTGGCCCTTGCTCCCAGGAGGCTTCAGTTGAGTTGGAGAGGCATCATTTACTCCGGAAAGTGGGGGTACAGATAGGACAGCATGGAAACAGGTCCTATGGTACAGACCCTGAGAGCATTCGGTCCTGCAGGGTGGAGGAGGGATTAATATGTTTTGGACCAGATGTCCTCAGTGGAAGCTAGGTGGCATAGTGGACTGGAATTCATATCTAGATTCAGACACTGGCTGTGTGACCATGAGCAAGTCACTTATTCTCTTTCTGTTGTTAAAAAATTATTACTCATTTTAAACTTAAATGCCTAAAGACAAAAATAAAGAATATTTCCATGTATACAACACAACATAGAGGATTCAATATAAAACCATGAATTTCCAGTTCATGCTGTTTTTTTTTTTAACCAGTTATGTAATAAGTTATACGTATCATTTTCGAAGCTACCCTGCTTTTCGGTGCTTCCTTCTAAGTTTTCTTTTGTTCTCTGGCATGCACTTTTTTTCTCCTTTCCTCAACCCACCCTGGAGAAGGTTACCATTAAACACAAATATGTATATACGTACATATGCAAAATAACATGCAAATAACTATGCATGCTTCTATTTATCAGTTCCTTCCCTGGAAGTAAATAACATCTTCCTTCATAGGTCTATGTGGTTGTTGTTTTTAGTTGATTTAAGTATTTATAATGCTCAAAATGACTTAGACATTCACTATTATTCTTAGAAGAATATTGCTGTTATTGTGTACAGTGTTCTCTTGGTTCTGCTTATTTCACTCTTCATTATTTCATATAAATCTTTCCATGTTTTTCTAAAATCAACCAGTTCATCATTTCTTATAGCACAGAAGTATTCCATCACAATATTACACCACAGTTTTGTTTAGCCATTCCCCAAATGATGGGCATGCCTTCAATTTCCAGTTCTTTGCTACCACAAAGAGAGCTGCTATAAGTATTTTCAAACATATAAGTTCTTTTCCTTTTCCCCTAATCATCTTGGGAAATGGGCCAAATAATGGTACTGCTGGGCCAAAGAGTATACACAGTTTTATAACTCTTTGGGCATAATTCCAGATTGCTCTCCAAAATGGTTAGATCAGTTCACAGTTCCACCAACAGTGAATTAGTGTCCAATTTTTCCACGTCTCCAACATTTGTCACTTTCCTCTTCTATAATTTTAGCCAATCTGATAGGTATAAAATGCTATCTCAAAGTTGTTTTAATTTGCATTTTTCTAATCAATAATAATGTAGAGCATTTTCATATGTCTATATATAGTTTTGATTACTTCACTGAAAAACTGCTTGTTCATAACTTTTCTCAATTGGGGAATGATTCATATTCTTATACATTTGACAAAGTTCTTTATATGAGATATGAGACCTTTATTTGAGAAACTGCCTGTAAAATTCCCTCCCCAATTTTCTGCTTTTCATTTTATCTTGGCTACATTGATTTTATTTGCACAAAAACTTTTTTAAATTTCATATAATCAAAATTATCTATTTTATACCTTGCAATGCTCTCTCTCTTATTTATTCATAAATTGTTCCCCTACTCATAAGTCTGATAGGTAATATGTTCCATATTCTTCTAATTTTCTTTCTTTCTTTTGCTTTTTGGAGGGGGGAAGGCAGGGCAATTGTGGTTAAGTGACTTGCCAAAGGTCACACAGCTAGTAAGTGTTAAGTGTCTGAGGCTGGATTTGAACTCAGGTCCTCCTGACTCCAGGACTGGTGCTCTATTCTATTGCATCACCTAGCCACCCATTTCTAATTTTCTTATGATATCTCCTTTTATATATATATATATATATATATATATATATATATATATATTCTGATCTTATCTATTCTATTCTGATCTTATCTTGGTAAATGGTATGAGATATTGATCCATGTCCAATTTCTGCCAGACTGCTTTCTAGCTTTCCCAACAATTTCTATCAAATAATGAATTCTTATCCCCAAAGCTTAAATCTTTACATTTGTCAAACACAAGGTTACTATAATCATTTATTACTGTATATTATATGTCTACTTAGCCTCTTTCAAGCCTCAGTTTCCTCAACTATAAAATGGGGGTCTTAATAGCACTGACCTGCCAGGGTTGTTGTAACAGCCAAATAAAATAAGATTTGTAAATACTTAGCACATTGCCTGTCACATAGTAGGCACTTAAATATTTCCTCCTTTCCTTCCTGCCTCAGTAATGGATCTTAAGATATAGAGTTGGGAGGGGGAGACCTCAGAAAACATCTGCTCTAACACAGCCCTCTCATTTGACAGATGAGGAAGTTGAAATGCAGAGAAGTGAAATAACTTGCTCAAGGTCAAAAAACTATTTAGCAGAAGAGTTGGGATTTAAATCCATATCTGACCAGTGAGGTTTCTACTGCACCAAGCTAGAAGGGGTTTAATTCCAACTCCTTGTTTTACTAAGGAGGGAGAAAGCTCTGAGAGCACAAGTGACAGTCAAAGATTTCCTGGTAGAGGAGCTAAGATTTGAATTCGACTTTGAAGGACAGGGTAGATTGGGTTAAGTATCACATGGTAAATAGAAGCAGAATCACAGAATTAGAAGCGACCTCAAAGGACACCTAGCCCAGCCTCTGCAACATCCCAGACAAGTGGTCATCCAGCTTCTGCTGGAAGACTCTGGTAAAGGAAGTCTTCACAGGGACACCAGATAATCTCTATTCGAACTAAAGCTTAGTTTCTCTCTCTCTCTCTCTCTCTCTCTCTCTCTCTCTCTCTCTCTCTCTCCCTCCCTCCCTCCTTCCCTCTTTTCCTTCCTTTCCCCCCTCTTCTTTTCCTTTCCTCTTTGCTTTTTTCCTTCCTTCTCTTCCTCCTTCCTTCTCTCTTTCCTTTCTTCCTTCCCTCATTCTTTCCTTCCCTCCCTACTTCCTTCTTTCCTTCCTACCTCCTAGATTTAAATCTATGCCTTGCTACTTATCAGCTGTGTGACCCTGGGCAATTCACTTAACCTCTCTGTGCTTCAGGTTCCTCATGTGTAAAATGAAGCAATTTTATAAGATGGTTCATAAGATCCCTTCCAACTCTACATTCTAAATATTTATGTGTATATATTGGATGATTAAGGTAGTATATGCAATATGAATTGGAAAGGGAGAGACTGAAGATGAAGACACCAGATAGGAAGCTCTTTTAGAAGTCCAGTGAAAAGGAAAAATACCCTGGTGGGGAGAATGGAAAGGAGGGGATGAATGGAAAAAACAATCTTGAGCTGAAATCGACAGGACTTGGCAACTGATTGGTGGTAGGAAATGAGAAAGAGAAAAGAGTCACAGATGACTAGGTTCCTGCTTAGGGGTGCTTGAGTGGCCACTAGGAATGAGGCAGCTTGAAAGAGGAGTTGGTTTCTTTTTTTTTTTAAGCAATCGGGGTTAAGTAGCTTGCTCAAGGTTACACAGCCAGTTATTTCTGAGTGTGGTGCTGAGTATCTGAGCCTGGATTTGATCCAGGTCATCCCAACACTGGAGCCGGTACTCTTACTCGCTGAGCCACCTGGCCACCCCTAAGCAATTGGGGTTAAGTAACTTGCTCAAGGTTACACGGCCAGGTGTTTCTGGGTGGGTGCTAAGTGTCTGAGCCCGGGATTCGATCTCCAGGTCTTCTCAACACTGGAGCTGGTGCTCTTACTCGCTGTGCTACCTGGCCGCCCCTGAGGAGTTGGTTTCTTAAGGGAAAATCCTTCCTACTATCAGATTCCTTGCCCTGCCATCTCCTCCCCCAACATCCTTCATCCTTCATTCTGGCCAGGGTGCCCTCAGTTTGCCTCCTCACATAGGCAGGATCCCCAGAGCTAAGTCCCAGGAGGGTAGAGAGAATTCCACAGGGCTCAGAGGTTTGAGACCTGAGCCATGTTCCTTTCCCCCAGGCCTGGGCCATTTACAAAGGTAAATACCAGGAAGGCACAGACAAAGCTGATCCGTCTGTCTGGAAGACCCGCCTGCGCTGTGCCCTCAACAAGAGCACAGACTTCCAGGAAGTGATTGATCGGAGCCAACTGGACATCTCTGAACCCTACAAGGTCTACCAGATCATCTCTGAAGGACCCCGCAACCTGGGTATTCATATATTCAAGAGTGTGGGTTTGGGGAGTTCTGGTGTTTGGGTCATCAAAGATCCTAAGCCTTGCTGTAAGGGGCTTTAGAGGGCTTTGGGGACCACTAAAAGCAGAGGCAAACAGCTTTTCTAGGGCTTTGAACTAGAACCTAATGCACTTGCTTTCCCTACAGAGGATGAGGGGCAGAAGGGCCTTTTGAGAGCCCCCAAAGATCTATCAACTGAGCCTCTCCAGAGGCCAGACCAGGTCAGTGTGCTGACACCCAATCTACTTCCATCCCTGCCCTATCATTCTGACACTCAAGTCTCCTTTACCTTCCTCATCCCTCCATACTTCCCAGCCCTAACCCTTCCAGTCCCACATTCCCATCCTCCTCCTAACTTGGAGCACTGAGAGTGGGAAAGCTGGCCTTCTTAGAGCCTATCCACATCTGATTTCATTCCCTCCCCCTTTGGTCATGGTCCTGACCCCAAAGCACTTGAGTTGTATCTGCCAAGAACTAGATGCTGGTGTGTGATAACATGATTGGTTGGTGAGCCCTTCTGCTTAGCAATGACTCCTTCCATCTTCTTTCCCCACTGAGACCCTGTTTCATCCTGGAAGGCCAGCTCACTCTGGTGAAACCAATGATTGGACTCTAGTCTCAGCTGCCCCCCAAGCCCTCAGATGTCATAGGCCCTCTCTCCCACTACCTAGGCTGGCTCAGACTCAGCTGCCGAGGAGACTAGCAAGGAAAGGATTTCTAAGGGCTGCCATCAGGTTTCCCCAGCCTCCTGCTCTACCAGCCCAAAAGCTGAATTTGGTAAGGAGGGGGCCTGTACGGACTTGGGTCTTCCTATTCTCTTCTGCCCACCTTACCTTTTAACTCTTCCCTCTCTTTCCACTCCCTGTTCTCTTGTTTCTCAGCAGTGTCCTGACCTCTGAGCCCTAAAGGGAGGGATCTGGTAAGGAAGATGGTCCACCACATTGGAGTATACCAGTACCTTTTCTATCTCCCTCTCCCCTTATCCAGGGTACCAAGTAACAGGCACGTTTTATAGTTGGGACCCTTCACAGAGCCACCTTCCGCTAAGCCTGACCCCCCGTGAGAATGTCAGCACCTCTGGTAAGGATCATCAGCCTGGAAGGCTCCTTTGCACAGCCCTTTCCCCTCCCTTGCCCTAGTCTCAAGGTTGATCCTGTGCTTTGCTCACCTGTGAGGCAGAGAAGTGTTATTCGCCCTATTCATAGAGGAGGAAGCAGGTCAGAAAGATTAAATAAATGACTCACCCACTGTCATCCTGCTGGTGAAAAGAAACAGTCAGGACTAGAACTCAGGTCTTCCAAGTTCAGGGTCCTCTATGCTATACCTTGATGTCTTTTCTTACTGTGAAAAGGGTGTAGAACCATGGTGGGAAGTGAGGAAGGCTCTTTCTTATACAGAAGGTCAGGTTTGGACTTCTGCTTATCACTCACATGCTCAGTCCCTTCCCCTCTCCCCAGTTGTCAGTTCAGAGCCCAAGAAGGCTCAGGCAGAGGCTATCACTGGGTAGGGCTAAATTCCATTCATGCTGCTGAACGACCCAGCCAGGAGTTCTTAGCCTGAGGTCCATGACCCTCTTAAAAAATATATATATTTTATAGCTGTATTTCAATGTGATTGGTTTCCTTTATAATCCTGTATTTTATTTTATTTCACATGCCTAAAAAACATTTTTCTAAGGAGTCAAATAGGCTTCACCAGATTGCCAAAGGGGACCTTGCTACAACAAAGATTAAGAACCCCTGGCCTAGACACAACCATCCATCCATTCCCACATGTGCCCACAGAGACACACACAAGACTCATGAACACATGTACTTGAACTAATGCCACAATTAACACATGTACTCATGTGGGCATCATACACTCAACATATCCATATGTGTGTGCATGGACCCACATTCATACTCACTGAGTCGGGACCATACGTGGATTATCCTTCTCCTTTCTCAATGAGTTCAGTGCCTGGTTCACTTTCTCTCTACTCTAACTCCTGGCCTCACACTAGGGGGACTTCAGTGTGTATATTGATGAGGAAACTGAGGCAGGCAGTGATTAAGTGACTTTCCCAGGATCACACAACCAATTAGTATTTGAGTTCAGATTTGAACTCGGGTCTTCCTGACTCTGGGTCCATCACTCAATTCACTACACCACCTAGCTGCCTATAGTACATGTTCGTGAACTCAAAAATTATTTGATCATAGTGGATAGAGTGGGCCTTGGATCCAGAAAGACTTGGATTCTCTCATATATACTAGTTTGTGACATTGGGCAAGTCATTTAATTTTTTCAGTGCTCTAGGTGACTCTTTAGGACTAAGTTGCAGAGAAAGTGCTGACCTGCACTGATAAAGAGAGTTTCTTCGTGTGGGAGTTTCCCATACTTCTAAAATCCCAAGTCCATTCACTATTCTTACCTCTGTCTTTCCCTATGCCTTAAGAGCCCTAACCCTGGTCTTTGTCCCTGGGATCTCCAATCACTCCACCCCCTCAATACTTTTCCCAGGCTGTCACCCCTACATTTGCCCCTCCAAACCTTGGTCAACCAGCTCAATGCTGCCCTATCCTCTCCTCCCGAATTCCTTGCTTCCCTTGTCCTGCTACTTTGCCATTTGCCTTCCCACTCAGATCCCAAAATTATTCTCCTAGAGCATAGATCTGGCCAGTGACCCATTATTACCTCCACAATCAAAGACAAGACCCTTTGTTTGACATTTAAGGCTTTTCATAATCTGGTCCCCTCCTACTTTGCCAAACTTTTTATACTTTATTTCCACTTGAAAACTCTATGGTTTACTTATTTGTTGTTCTTCAGCCCTCCATCCCCTGTCTCCTCTTGGTATCCCTGCCTCGATACTCAACTCAGATGTGACCTTTCTGTATCACTCCAGCCACAGGTTTCCTTCTATCTGCTCTGCATGTATCTTGTATGTACCTGTTCATTTACATGTTGTCTCATTGAGGGAAGGAGATTTTTTTTATTTTCTTGTGTGCTTACTGCTTGGCGTGGTGTCTGGCATACAGTATGCCCTTAAGAAGTTTTTGTTGAATGTCTTTCCACTTTTCATTCATGCAGTAGGTATTTTTTGAGTATTTAATGTATACCTAACCCTATGTTCAGCTATCTTATGATAGAGAACACAGAAACGGAACACCCACTGCCCTCTTGGGCTCCCCATCTAGTCAGGGAGATAAACAACAGAGGATGGAAGTATGAAGTCAGGGGACGGGTCATGTGGCTCAGACTCTAATCCCACTTCCTTCAGGAGCGTTCCCTGACCACTTTCAGCTCAAAAGGGAACATTTCCTCTCTACCCCACAACCCTGATTGTCTATTTTATTCACTGGGCCCTGACCACAATCTGCCTTTTACCTAGCCATTTCCTATGTGTGAGTTCCATTTTCTCAGCTAAACTGTGCACTACCTGAGCACTAGGACCTATCAGCTTTGTCTACATCTCCTCCTCAGTACCCTGGACAGGGCTAAGAGTTTAATCAATGCTCAGAAAATGATTGTAGATGATTTGATGCATTACTCCCTTCAGATTGCTGGCTCCACATCCGTCTGTACTACCGAGATGTCCTGGTGAAGGAGGCCATTGCTCACACTGCCGAGGGCTGCCGCTTGACGACCCGGCCTGTGCCCATGGACAGCCCACATCTCTATGGCCCTGCCAGGCTGGAGCAGATCCAGTTCCCATCACCAAAGGCTCTGCCAGGGGCCAGCCCACCTTTCACCCAGATTCTGGAGCGCCTCTTGCCTCACCTGGACAGGGGAGTCCTGCTCTGGGTAGCTCCTGAGGGGGTCTTTGCTAAGAGGCAGTGCCAGGGCCGGGTTTACTGGAGAGGCCCCCTAGCTCCCCATTGTGACCAGCCCAACAAATTGGAAAGGGAGAAGACCTATAAGCTGTTGGACACCCAGCAATTCCTGGATCGTAAGCTCCTGGTGGGGAGGGGAAACTGGCAAGGTCCAGTTTGGGGGATAAAGGAAGGTTACTGGTGTGGAGAGGAGCCCAGGAAAATGAGGGCATCCTTTTGTGAAGTAAGATGAGTATTCAGTCAGGAGGCATGGGTTTGAGTCTGAGTTTTACCATTTACTACCTGTATGTCCACTGGGCACTAATTTCCTTGAGTGTTAGTTTCTTCATCTGTAAAAATATCATATTTCCACTCCCTACCTTACAGTGCCATTGTGAAGGAAAAATTTAAAGTGATATAAAGGTGTAAGCTACTGTTAATGTCACTTTACCCACAGAATTTCAGAGGCATGATGTCATATCAGAGAGAGAGGGAGGAAGATAGAGTGAGAAGGGGAAGGAAGGGGAGAGGAAGGAAAGAATGGAAAGAGGAAGGAAGGGAGAAAGGGAAGGAAGAAAGGGAGGGAGGAAGGAAGGAGAGAGAGAGGGAGGAAGGAAAGAAGTGAGGAAGAAAGGAGAAGGAAGGAAAGAAGGGAGAGAGGAAGGAAGAAAGGGAGGGAGGGAGAAAAAAGTAGGGAAGAAAGCAAAGGAGGGAGGAAGAAAAGGAAGAAAAAGAAATAAAACTATTACCAAGGGTTCTTAATTTAGGGGTCCATGAAATTTTTTTTAATATTCTGATAACAATATTTCATATAATTGGTTTCTTTGTAATCCTGTGCACATTATTTTTTTTTAAAGCAATTTGGGTTAAGTAATGCTCAAGGCTACATGGCAAGTTTTTTTGTGTGGGTGTTAAGTATCTGAGGCCAGAACCGATCCCAGGTCTTCCCAACTCCAGAGCCAGCACTCTTACTCACTGGGCCACCTAGCCACCCCCTTTTATTTTTTTGTGCATATTATTTTATGCATTTGTAAATATTACTCTGAAAAGGATCCCATAGGCTTCACCAGACTGACAAAGGGGTCCATGAAAGTTAAAAACCTGAGACAGGCAGGTAAATAGATGGAGAGATGGAACATTAAGTTCTAACTATATGCCATAAAGAAGCTTACATTTAAATTTGGGAAATAATACATAAAGAGGGGTGGCTAGGTGGCATAGTGAATAGAGCACTGCCCCTGGAGTCAGGAGGACCTGAGTTCAAATCTGCCCTCAGACACTTAACACAAAAACTAGCCATGTGACCCTGGGCAAGTCACTTAACTCCAATTGCCCTCCAAAAAGGAAAAGAAAAGAAATAATACATAAAGGAGGTGAGGGAGTGAGCTGCATGTTGAGGAGGCTACAGGCAAAAGCTCACCTATCAGAGATGGGGGACCCAGGGATAGGGTTCTAGTGGGAGGAGGATAAGGACAATAAGAAAAGGAATGATGTGGAGACTGCTGGGAAGTGGAGGGGAAACCTGGACTGCAGGAGAAAGCTTACCTATGGCGGACGGGAAAGAACCATGGGGGAGAATCGAACATTCTAGTGAGAGGTGTAAAGATGATGGGCTGAGAGTCCACCTTGAAACCAGAAAGACCTGGGTTCAAGTCTTGCCTCTGACATCCACAGGCTGTATCACTCCTGATAAAGTCACTTAACCTCTCAGTACTTCATTAAGACATTAAGTTGCAGAGAAAGGGCCTACCTGTATCAGTAGAGGGAGTTTCCTTATGTGGGAATTCTATCTATCGGTGTCTTGATCCCTAGCTTATGATTTAGTTCACCATTTTATGAATTGCTACAGAAAAAAAGAGAAAGGAAGGAAGGAAGAAAAAAGAAAGAAAAGGGAAAGGGAAAAAGTGCTACCCTGGTGGCCAGTCCTTTCTTAAGGAGCCTCTTCACACTTGGGCCACTCAGTAGAAGACAAACACAGAGTCTCTCTGGGCCCTGATATCTGAAGCCTTTTTAACATGGCAGAACCTGCCAGCTGTTTGCTGTACCTTCAAGAACCTATGGTCCCATCCCCTTCCTGCCACAGCAAGGAATGGAAAGAGAAAGGAATAAGCATTTATTAAGTGCCTACTATATGCCAGGCACCACACAAATATCTCACTCGGTCCTCACTACACCCCTGGGAAGCAGGTACTGTTATTATCCCACTTTGCAATAAAGGAAACTAAGTCAGATAGAGGTATAATGACTTGCCCAGACTGGAAACAGGAATTTAATGGAAGAAAAAGAAGAATGTGTGTGGGGTGCAGGGCATGAGGGGAGTTAGGTGGTGTAATGAATAGAGCACCGGCCCAGGAGTCAGGAGAACCTGAGTTCAAATTCAGCCTCAGACACTTAACACTTACTAGCCATGTGACCTTGCTTGGGCAAGTCACTTATCCCCAATTGCCCTGCCTTCCCCCCTCCAAAAAAAGAAGAAGAATGTGTCTAAAGTCTCACCACTATTGAGTGGTCAAGTCAGGATTCAAATCTAGGTCTTCTGAGGTTGAGGCTGAAGCTCTTTTTTCCACAGTCCTAGGTTGCCTCAGTGGGCATAATAGTGCCCCTTGAGCCACCTGCCTCACTGAGTTCTTGTGAGGAAAGAGATTTATAAACCATTAAACTCTACAGAAATGTGAGCTGCTATTACTATCATCAAGAATAAAGTATGAGTGTCTGAGGGCAGTAGTCAGGGCCAGGGCACTGATATTGGAAGCAGCTGTATAATAGTCAGGCTCAAGGCCACTAAGTCCAGTTTCCAAAAAGAAGACAGGGAAAGTGTTAAAGATATATTCAATATATATTTCAATACAGTCAGGTTGGACCACCACTGGAACATAGGTATCATTCACCCTTGCCAGGATCTGACACAGCCCAAGAGCTGGAGTTAGGCATCACCAGGACCCACCCTTTCCCTTGTGCCTTACAGAGCTGCATCGACACCTGTGTCTTGGGGAGCCTGCACCCCAGTACCAGATCCACCTGTGCTTTGGAGAGGAGTACCCAGGTCCAGGTTGCCAGTCCCAGGGGAGACTCATCATGGCTCATGTGAGTTTGGGGGGGAGGGAACAAGGAGGGCTATTATATCCAGTGCTCTCCCTCCCCCTGCCCAAGGGGATCCCACCCATGACTCAACCATACCCTCCGATCATGGACAAGGGACTTCTCTTAGGGCCTCAGTTTTTTCCTCTATAAGACCAGAAAATTGGACTAGATCATCTCTAAAGTTCCTCCCAGTTATAATATTGGTGTTCTATGTTCTCAGGAGACCCACTCCAACTCTCATTTCTATGGCTTACCAAACCCTCTGCAAGGCCTCTCTGGGGTCTTTCTTTTTCTTTCTGAATATCTCCCAGTCTTTGGGAGCACCTGTGGGAGCCCCTGAGATTGGTAATAAAGAAGGTGGAAAGGTTAGGGTATAACTGGGGGAAAGAGGAGGGCAGGTCACCTCTTACCCTTGGAGGATCATCAGGGTCCCCTCCTCCTGAAATATATAACTAGTATTTATATAGAGCTTTAAGCTTTGCAAAGTGTTTTTACATATATTAATCTCATTTGATCCTCACAATAACCCTGTCAGGGGGCTAAAGCCCCACTTTACAGACAAGGAAACTGAGGTTGAGAAAGGTTAAGTGAATGGCAGGGGCTAACATAGCCACAGTATCTGTGGCAAGATTGGCCTCAGGTCTTCTGGACTCCAAGTCCAGCACTCTGACCACTGCACCATCAGAGCCACCGCTCCCCTCTCCTCTTAGGCCCATGCTTTCTGGGGAGATGCGCCCTCCTCCGATTTCAGAGTCCTTAAGGCATTGAGGGAGGGAGCAGGGAAGTGGGGTGTTCTAGGAGGCTGCAGCAGATAGAGCCAGAAGCAGGGTACCTAAAGAGAAATAAGGTCAGAGGGTGCCAGGAAAGTAGGGACAGCCTCTCTTACCCCATGCCTCCCTCCTTTCCCTTCCTTCCCAGGTGGAGCCAGTGTTTGCCCGAGAACTGTTCTTGCACTCTAAGCGTCTCAGTCCCCAAGATCCTCCAGGTTCCCAGCCCAGAGCTCCAGAGAGTGTAACCCACCTTCTGAACCAGCTATACCAACCCTGACTGGGACCCCACACCATCTCCAGGGCACCTCCCCATCATCTCCAGAGCACCGCCCCTTATGGCACATCACATTGGGCCAGTGTACTTGGGCCTAAGGGTCTTTACCTTGTCGGCTCTCAAGCACACGTCGTCCTGCCTGTCAGGTGGGTGTGTTGAGCACAGTGCATATGTACAAACTAAACTTCAATGTGCTTTAGGAGTTATTCATAAGAGGAACCTCCTGCCAAGCTCTTTTTTAAAATTAGGCATCCTGAGCCCCTAAACTTCCAATATCTCAGGGTAGCTCTACGTCGGTCTGCCTTTTTTTTTTTAAGGATATATCCCATAGTGTGGAGAGTTGACTGAGAAGCCACTCACATTCTTTCCTGGCCTTGGAATGTGTTAGAGGGAACGAGGACCTGTCTGTGTCGGTGTGACTGTTAACAGAATTTGCAAAACATTTTTCATCTATTTAGTGTTGGATTTGGAGTCAGGAGAAATCTAGGTTCGCTGCTCACAGCTACCTTTATTAGTTCTGTGACAGTGGGTAAGTCACTTAACCTCTAAGGATCAATTTCTGTGAAATGGTGATATTCATGCCCATAGTACCTACCTCACAGGGTTATGGCGAAGAGGAGATTATATATGTGAAATATTTTGTTTTGTTTTTGCTTTTTGGAGGGGGGAGGGCAGGGCAATTGGAGTTAAGTGACTTACCCAAGGTCACATGGCTAGTTTTTGTGTTAAGTGTCTGAGGGCGAATTTGAACTCAGGTCCTCCAGACTCCAGGGCCAGTGCTCTATTCACTGTGCCACCTAGCCCACCCATATGTGAAGTATTTCATAAACTTTTAAAATGCCTTATATAAATATTTGCTGTCATTATTTTCTCATTTGAATTTCACAAGGAGGGACAGGGAAAATGAGTTCTAGGTGAAGAAATTGAGGCCTGGAGAGATTTGTCTACAGTCACACAGTTACAGGGCTAGAATCTGAAGCCAGGTCAGTTTCTAATTCCCAGCTGAGGACTCCTCCCTGTACTGAGTGCTCATTAGCATCCTGCTTCAAGGACGGCAGACAATGGTCCAAAGACCTTCACTGACTAGATCAAAAACCTCTCTTCTGCTGCCACTTACTTGGAACAGGGTCTTTGATGAGAGAAAGTGAACTGGGAGTGTCAAAGAGCCATAAGAGGTAGAGGCTGAAGTGGCCTGCCTGCCCTGCCCTCTCCCTCTATTCTTATCCTTCTTATTATTCTTCTTAGCTGTGCCTTGGAAAGAACCTTAGTGATCATGCTTTTCATTTTATGGTGACCCAGAGGATATGATATGGAGGGGCCAGGAGGGGCTTCTTGGAGGGAGGGGAGGGACTTTCCCAAGCTAACACAAGTCAGTAACGAAACTGAGATTCAAATCCAGGTCCTCCAATTTCATTATCTTTCCACTGATCCCTGTTTTCTGGGTCTCAAGGCAGGAAGTCTGACTCAAAAACCACTGATCAGCCTTTAAGCTGAATAGGTCCTCCTTCATCCTGCACTCTCCACCCCAGATCTAAAAAGGGCAAGGGCAGGTTGAAAGGAGACATGACTCAGTCCAGCAAGACACTTTTCTTCAAAGCTCAGCAGAGGGAGCTGAAGTACATACTGAAGTCTCTCCCCCACATCCTTCCTCTGCTAGGGCCAGGGGCTTCCCCACGCCTATCCTTTCTCCTCCTCTCTCGCAACAGCCCCCATCCTCCTCTCCAGCCTCACAGCCCTTTTCCCTCTCCTTCCCCACCTCTCCTACCTCCCCTCTTTGGCTCTTAGTCCTTGTTCCTCCCCCTCCTTCTGCACCTCCTCATTCTCCCGTCTCGGCCACAGAGCCCTCCCTCCTCCCTCCCTTTCCCCCCCTCCTCTATTCTCCCCTCCTTGCCTCACGGCCCTCACTCCTTCCTCTCCTTCCTCACAATCCTTATTAAAGAGTTTCTTCCTTCCCCACAGCTCCCCCAGAAGTTCCTCCTCCCCCCCCCCCAATTTATTCTTCTTCTCCCCACAAGAAAATAGAGCAGTTTGGCCCTTGTTTGAAAAGAAGAAAAGATGGAGTGCTGAAGGGAGAGTGGGGTGACTGGAGAAGAAATATAAAGAGAAGGGAAATGGTGAGAGGGAGTAGAGAAAAGAAGAAGGAAGAAGGCAAGAGAGAAAAGAGTGGGGAAGAGAAACGGGGCAATGAATAGAGAAGGAGAGGCGATGTGGGGAGACAGAAGGGAAATAGGAGAACTCTAAGCAGAGCAGAGATTTAATGAGAAGAGTGCTGAGACATATATGGAGGTGGAGGAGAGGCCAAAGAAAACTGGAGGAAGGAGAGGGGAGAGAAGTAGGATAAGGAGGCAGTTGGGAATCTCGAGTCCGACTTCCCATTTCTTTTTCAGTTCTGCCCAACCAACCCAGCCTCTGCCTCATCCTCCTGTTCTCCTTCCCCTGGGACCCTCAGCCCTGAAGTCTGTGGGGGCTGGGCCAAAGCTTGGCCCCTCCCCAGGCCCCCGGGAGCAGGGCTGCCTCCAGTCGGGACTGGCAGCTGGGTGGGAAAGGGGTGGGGGTGGAGCAGCCTGATCCCTCCCCTCTAGCCTTTCCAGGCCACAAGGGCTGGGCTGGCCCAGGGCTTTTAACCAGCTGGAGGAGGCTCCTGACCGGCTTTTGGCGGTGAAGGCCTCTGGGAAGGGAAGGAGATGCAGCCTGACTGTCCCACTCCACGGGGACCCGGGAATGGCGAGGGCCGGGATTCAGCTCCCAGCCAGCAAGGCCAGGAGCCGGGTTCCAGCCGTCCTGGGGAGCTAGCCAAGCCCCCCTACAGCTACATCGCCCTCATCACCATGGCTATCCAGAGTTCCCCAGGCCAGAGAGCCACCCTCAGTGCCATCTACCACTACATCATGGGCCGCTTTGCCTTCTATCGAGACAACCGGCCAGGCTGGCAGAACAGTATCCGGCACAACCTGTCCCTCAACGAGTGCTTTGTCAAGGTGCCCCGAGATGACCGCAGGCCTGGCAAGGGCAGCTACTGGACCCTGGACCCTGACAGCTACAACATGTTTGAGAACGGCAGCTTCCTGCGACGGAGGCGCCGCTTCACCCGAAAGAGGGCATCTGAGCCCGAGACTGAGACGCAGAGGAAGGACAAGAGCAGGGCCCGTGGTGGGCTGGCCCGTGGTGGGCCAAGAGCAGGGCCAGGTCGTGGGGGATATCGGGCCTCTGGAATGCCAGACCCTCATAGTGATGCCCGAGAGCAGGAGGGGGCCTCTGGACAGGCCAAGGCTACCACGGGACCATGCCTAGCCCCACCACTGGAGCTGCCCGAGTCCCAGGGTTTATGCCATACCAGTCCAGAGACATCACCCAATGAGGCCCTCTTTGGGGGGCTTACAGATGCTCTCCCTACAACCCCAGCTGGTCTCTACCTTTCCACTTCTGAGCCACTGGCCCTTCCAGCCTCACAGATGCTGATGGATCTGAAGGAGCCTCCTGAGCCAGCCAGGTCTCCTGGACAGAGGATGGACCCTCGAGAGCTGCCACCTTCCTCCTCCTCCTCCTCTTCTTCTGCCTCTCCATGCCCAGCATTCAGCCTGCCCCCAGTCTTCCCTGCCCCCCAGGGCCCTCAGCCCTCCCCAGCCCGATTCCCTGAGGGTGAGGCCTATGGCAAGGCAGGGCTACCTATCTTTGGCAACTTTGGTGGGGCTGAAGCTCTAGGTGGCAGCTACCAGTGCCGTGTGCAAGCCCTTAGCTTCTGCATGGACGAGCGGGGCTGTGGCCCAGCCCTGGATCATTTGCTTGCACCCACTCCAGCTTCCCCAGCCACCCCCACTCAGTCACCTGCCTTCCAATCCCCACTACCCCTTCGGGGAAACCAGAAGGAGCCCTGGACTGGGGGGCCTTTCCCACTTCAGGGAGGAGGGAGCTACCAGCTAGGGCTACCCCACTGCCTCTATCGGACCCCAGGCATGTTCTTCTTTGAATGAAGTTTCCCTTCCCGTCTTCTGCTTCTTCCCTTGTAAAGCCAGACAGGCTCCTCCACAGCTTCATGCAAGGACAAGCTAAAGAATGGATTCTTACCTGAGGGCTGGAGCCATGTGATATTCTCCAGGGGAAGATGCCCTGCTCAGTCTGTCCCTAGCACATTGGGTCTCTGGGAGGGTGCCAAGGGTGGCAGAGGGTAGGGCTCTCCCCTGGGTGAAGATGGGGGCTAGAAAAATCTGGGCCAGCCAGACAGATGGTTCCCAAAGTCAGATGAAAAACTAAGGATTAAATCAGAGACTATTACAGCTGGAAGGGACTTTGGAGGTCATCTAATCCAACACCCTCATTTTACAAAAGAGGAAACTGAGAGATCCAAGAGAAATGACTTGTCCAAGGTCAAGCAGCTAGTAGTTAGGAGAGCCAGGGCCCAAACCCAGGTTTCTGACTCTTTCCACTACTGAACAGTTCTGAAGAGGCAACTGAAACAGAAGATCTTTGTCTTCCTTGAATGACACAGGGCTCTGCCTGACCAGGATTCCAGAGTTTGGTGCCCTGGCCCCTTCATGGACAAACTTGGGGAGTGTGGGGAAGGTGTGAGGCTGGACCTATGTCAGATTTTACTCGACACTCTACTTAATAAAGCAAGTGAGTCTTGAAAGATACCATAAGCCTGGCCTGGTGGATGGGGTTCAGGACTCCTGGGTTCTTCCAGAGTTGCCTCTGGGTAGCAGTATCCTCATGGGAGGAATGGGGAAGGGGTTGGGTTGAGTTTCTTTGTCCCAAGAGGATTGCAGGGGGACTTTTAGTGGGAGTTTCCTAACACTCAGGGAGGGGGACAGAGGGAGATTGGAGGGGGAAGGGAAAACAGGAAAATGGGAGAGTCCAAAGAGGAAAAGGAGTCTATTCCTTGTCCTTTCTAAATGCTCTCCCTTCCTCCCCCTGAAACTTGGGGCTAGGTACTCTCAGGGACTTGGCACTGACTAAGAATGCCAGGAGATAGACAATGAGGGAGATGGACTCCTTAGGACCTCCACTATCCACTTTCTCCACCCCAATCCCAGGAACTTGTCCCTTCAGCTTCTGGGCTCCTGTTCTCAGTGGTTGGGACGATTCCATAATCCACAAATCAGACAACCCCACCTCACCCCCACTCCAAGTTGTTCTTGCTATTTGGGATGTCAGATAAGAGCTGGTGAGACCCAGGGGAGAGGCATCCCCATGAGAGGTGAGGAGTAAAGATACTGGTAGCATCATAGTATTCAAGTCTCAGAATTGGAAGCACCCCCACAGATTCTCTAGTTCCAGGTTCCTTATTTTATACAATAGGGAGCTGGGGAAGTAATTTGCCTCGGGTCACAGTGTAAGCTTAAGGCAGAGTCAAAATCAGAACCCAGAGCTACTGATTTTCAGGTCCTTATTCTTTTCCAATAGAATGTTACCATATTCTGCCTTCCCTTTGTTTCCTCCAACACCTCCAGTCACTGGAGAGGAGGTTCCAAAGAGTCCAACCCTTCCTGAAATATGGTTTTCCTGACCTCCTGTACTTCCCCACATCCCCTACACACACACACACACACACACACACACACACACACACACACACACACACACACACACACACACACCCAGTCTGGGGAAGAGTGAACTTGAGGCCCTGAGAGTTTTATGTCGATTTCCTTGCCCCAGCCCCTTCCTCTTTTCTGGAAGTCATCTGAGTCTCCTCCTTTTGATCAGGGTAATTAGGAGGGTCAGGGTAGGGATATCTTTCAGCCTCCCTCTAGATCAGTAAAATCAGTAGGATCCTAGGACCCAGGATCCTTTGGAGCCTCCCCTCTCTCAACTCTTGTGAATGAAGGAGAGGGTATGTTGCAGATTGAGAGACACAAGACATTGATGGTTAGAGGGTGGGAACTGGAGGGGGAAGGCACTTGTTCCAAAGATGATGAATTCTCCTAAAAACCCTTCTTCTAATCGCTGGAATGAAAAAAGACCACAGGGCTAGGGGCCAGGATTCCTGGGTTGTATTTCCCCACACACACTCTATCCTACTGGGATGTCCCTAGCGAGTGACTTCCTTTTTCGGAGCCCTTAGTCTTCCCATCTGGCCCATGGGAAGCCAGATCCTCAGGGTTTCTGGAGGAAGGGAGAGGGATGTTCATCCTCTCACTGGGCTGGGATAAGACAGGGACCATTGCTTCTGGGCTGTTGGTCTCTGCCAGTCCCAGTACCTAGTCCTGAGTGATCTCACATAAGTTTCCAATAATCCTTTTTGACCAGCTGACTCTGTTCAGTAAAGGCTGGTGACAGATACCTGGGTGATGGATCCTTGGCTTCCCTTTTATAGTTAAATGTGTCCGACAGCACCCCCCCCACACTTCTTCTTATGCCTCAGGGGTGGGGAGGATCTGGTGTCAGTCCTGGACTAACTAGGATCCAGGGAAGGAGGAAAACTGAGGGGGTGACAATGGCTTCATATTGGTGAATAAGGATAAGCATGCAGAGACCAGGATTCATGAAATGCACAGAGCCTGCCTTAGGATATAGACCCTATGAGAGAGATACAGATGGCTTGTGATAGATAAGCACGAAGCTGGCCATAGAGACCCACAGGCACACAGACACACAGTACCCAGGAAACAGCACACAAGGCAGCACATATCCACACAAGTATAAGGAGGTTAGGGGAGAGAAGGAGGCTGAGGTGGAAGAGGAAACCTGAAGCAGGGCCCTCTGAGGACCCAGGAGCCTTTGGGGGAGTCCCCAGGGCAGGGCTGGGAGGGCTGAAGGGCCTGGGCACCAGGGTATGAAGGAAGATGAAACCACCAGGACTTGGGTCCTACTCCAGAGGCCAGAGCTGGAGGGTGGGGCATGTTGAAGGAGGATCCCTCCACATCTGGCAGGGAAGCAAGTTTGTTAGGTGGGCAGGGAAGGAGGAGGCCTTTACTACCCTCGAGGCTAACTTCATCTCCCAACACCAACCAAATCCCAGGTTGATTTCCCCCCTCTCTCAGTCCTTCCTAAATCTTCTTTCTTTCCTCTCCGGAAATAAACTCTCAATTTTCTCCTCTGTCTTTGTTTGCCTCAGGCTGTCTCTTGTCTCCTCTCCTACTTCTGTCCTCTCCCCCATCTGTTAGCCCCCGCCTCCAGGAAGCCCCCCTGGTTGACTGGCCCAGCTGTGTCTGTCTGGGCTGGCTGATCAACCTAAATGACTTCTGCCTCCTGCCTCCCTCTCTTCCCTTCACAGACTCCCTCCCTCCCTTCCAGGGGCTCCCTAGGGGCCTGGGAGGAAGCAAGCCCGGGGAGCAGTGCCCTGAGCTGTCTGGTTCCCACAGACTCGCCCCTGCTGTGGGCAGCCCCTCATGGGGGCCAGGCTGGGTCTCAGAGAACGGGAGTTGAGCTGGGAAAGTGTTCCCAAGGCCAGCTGCATTCCCCCTACACACACACACACACACACACACACACACACACACACACACTCACATACACATACACACTCACACTCACACACACCACACATACACACACACTTCCCTTCTTTCTTTCTCCTCAGGGGGTTTCATATGACTTAAGAGTATGTTGATTGTGCCTAGCTGTGTGCGAGAGCAGGGGTGTATGTGCGTTGGGGAAGACTTATGTAGGATAATGTACAAGGAATACAATGGCTGTACAGGGTGTAGATGGTGGAAGAGAGGAGATGTACCCAAAGTAATATGTGTGTCCTTCATAAACCTTAAAATGCTATTTAAATTGGAATTATTACTGCGATGTCTAAGTGTGTTTATCAAAGGTACAATTGTGAAGCACATATGTGTGTTTCAGAGAAGTGTGTGCGTGTGTGTAGGATGTTTGTGTGACAGGTATGTTCTGTGTTTAGGCCATATATATGTATAGAGGATTGTTTCGGGGGTGGGGGTGTGCACGTACAGGATATATCATGAATATATGTATAAGATATATATGCCACAAGGGTGTGTTTGTATATGGGAGAATGGATGCCTCTATTTCTAAGGGGTATATAGGAATTTGGGGGAAAGGCAATCGGGGTAAAGTGACTTGTCCAGATTCACACAGTTAGTAAGTGTCTGAGGCCAGATTTGAATTCAGGTCCTCCTGACTCCAGGACTGGTGCGCTATCCACTGCACCACCCTAGCTGCCCCCATATATACGTATTTCTATAGGTACATATGGAATGATATGTGACAAATACCCTTGACATACTTCTCCAAATGTAAAACCATGCCTATAGTCAAAGAGACCTAAATTCAAATCCAGCCTTATGTACTTAGCTGCATGATTTTGGGCAAGTCACTTAATCTTTGTTTGCCTCAGTTTTCTCAACTGTAAAATGGGAATAATAATGGCACTTACCTCCCAAGAATGTTGTGAGGGTCAAATGAGATAATATTTGTAAAGTACTTAGAGTGCTATGTAAATGCTGACTTTTATTGTTATCTAGGTATGTGTACGTATGGAGGAGTGTGTCCAGGGGATGTGTGTGTGCATGAAAGAAGTATGTGTGAATGGGGATGATATCAGCATGGTTGTGTTTGTGCGGGGCATCTGTGTGTATTCAGGCTGTTTGTACAGGGGTACAGACTGGAGAATCAGGGATGTGTGTCTGATATATGGGTGCATCAGAGTGTGTTCTTTATTGGGTGTGTGTGTGGCTATGCATCTATATGGGCGGGCTATGTGCATGTGGGAATTGTGTGTGTCAGGGGTGTGGGGGGAGGGCATTTGTATGGTCTGTATCTGATGGTTCAGAGGGAGGCCTTTCCTTCCCCTGCCTGGAGCCCTTCCCAGGCTCATTCTTGCAGGGACCTTGTGACCCCAGTTCCTGTGTTCTTCCGCGCTGTCCCCTGAGCCCAGGGGGGAGGGAGCAGGGAAAGGAGGGAACTAGCCCCAGGCTTCTAATTTGAGGGATAGTGACGGCCATCCCAGACTCACTCCTTTCTGCTGGAAGCCCCCAGCCCATGACTCCCTCTACAGGATTCTCATTCTCCCCTTAGCCTCAGGCCTCTCCCACATAGGGAGCTATGGCCTCCCTGCCAGCCTCTCCTCCCTGGGCTCAGTTCCCACCATCTCTCTGGGTGGTGCTGAGAATGCTGGGGTGGAGTGGGGAGAGGGGATCCAGAGATCACTGAATTTATAACTGGAAGGGACCCTAGCAGTCATCTAGTTATTGACTTATGGAATCCAAGCTTTTAGAGCTGGAGGAGAACTTAGAATGTAAAATGTTATGGTTGGAAGGGACCTTAGACACCATTTATTCTAACCCCCTCATTTTAAAGGGATGGAAACAACCCCAGAGAGGTGAAGTGTTTTGAAGAAAGGGAGAGATCCCTCATAGCCATGGGTCTGACGGTCAACTATGTCCCCTTTCTGGGGGAAGGGGCAAAGACCATCAGGGTCAGTATGCCCTCCAAACCCCCCATATCTCCTACCTTAACAATCAGCGTTGAGCAACAAACTCCTCTTGTACTGAGCTTCCTCCCCACCTCAGCCTAGGCTTCCCTGCTCTGAGCCTCACCAAGTAATGGAAACTGGGCTAGATTTAAAGTCAGAAGACAGATTTCTAGATCCCCATTCTGCTACTTGGCAGACAAGGGATCCCACTTCTTTCTGGGACTCAGTTTCCCCAAATGGAAAAAGTGAGGAGAAATGGATGAAATGGTCCTTTCCAGCTATCAATTCTAACTATAATCAAAGTGAGCCACAGATATCCTCATCTTTAAAATAGACTTATCAGATTTAGATTTGGAATGAATCTTTTTTTAAAAATTGGACTTGTGATTTCATTAATGAAGATTATTCCCAATATGGAAACTCCCTCCACTGCTGCTGATTGATAACTCCTCTATAATTTACAGTGTGTAAAAATTGCCAGGGAACATTGAAAGGTCGGAAAGGAACTTGAACACAGGTCTTTCTGACTCCTAGGACAGCCCTCTAGTCACCACTTTGTGAGATCTTAAATGAAAGGTCTCTTTTACAACTTGCCTTAATAATAGCTAGCATTTCTTATACATAGCTTCAAGGTTTGTCGAGGGCTTTAAAGCCAAGGGTTTTACAAATATCTCATTTCATGCTCACAACAGCTCTGTGAGGTAGGTGCTATTATCGTCCCCATTTTACAGGTAAGGAAACTGAGGCTGAGAGAGAGAGATCCAGTGACTTGCCCATAGCTAGTCCGGAAGTATCTGAGGCAAGGTCCAAACTCAGGTTTTACTAACTTCAAATTTAACACCACTCCACAAAGCTGCCTAAGATTGTATGAGAGCGTAGCTACGAACAAAACAAACTTTCTGATTCTGAAATGAGAGATTAAAAAGAAAAAGGGAAAACTAAAAGCCTTAAAAACTAAAAGGTACCCTTTAAATTAGGAGTGTCTGAACAAATTGTGGCATATGAACCTGGAAACAATTTTCAAATGCACAAAAGGGAACGGAAATGGGGCGGCCAGGTAGCACAGCGAGTAAGAGCACCAGTTCCAGTGTCAGAACGACCTGGAGATCGAATCCCGGGCTCAGATACTCAGCACCACACCCAGAAATAACTGGCCGTGTAACCTTGAGCAAGTTACTTAACCCTGATTGCTTAAAAAAAAAAAAAAAAAAGGGAATGGAAAGAAACACAGACAAGCAGAACACTTTTGAAAGCAAAACATGGAATTATTATATATATATATATATGTATATGTGCGTGTATATATATATATAGAGAGAGAGAGAGAGAGAGAAAGAGGAGAAAAAAAGTTAACCAAAAGACCCAACTGTACAAGGCAATATATGTATGTGTATACATGTGTATGTGGAGAGAGAAAGAGAGAGAGAGAGAGAGAGAGACAGAGAGACAGAGACAGAGAGAGAGAGAGAGAGAGAGTTCTCCCTATCTTACCTTGTATAGAAGTACAAGGACCCCTCACTAACCCATCCTACTTATTATCAGCAGGGAAGCTTTGACCTGTTCCATTCCTGACCCGGAAACAACTGACACCTCCTTAGGCAGCTTGGCAGCCCTGTTCTGGGGGAAAGAGGGTGTATTCACCATATTGGTTTGAATTTAGTGCTAATGTCCAAGGCTTTAAGGCTTTAGCCCTACTGTATCTTGGGACTTCTCTGACTGACTTTTCCACCATGCTCCGGTGTTGGGTCCCTCCCTGTTGCCCTTTCATTTTCAACTTTTTTGGTTTTTGTCTTCCCCCTTTAGATTATAAGCTCCTTTGAAGGCAGAAACTGTTTTTCTTTTTTTCATTTTTCGTATTCCTAGAGCTTAGCACAATGACTGGCACGTAGTAGGTGCTTAATAAATATTCCTTGACCAATGACTAGTGCATCTCAGGATTCCTGAGTTTATAATCTTACCAGCTTCAGCCTCAATAGTAGCGGGCTAATAGACATGCGACATGGGCCACCACATACAGCTAGTATATGCTTTTTTTTTTTAAAGTTAACAGTATTAAATGGAGATTCATGATTTCAAATACAGCCCCCTTTTTATGTTCAGCTGTATAGCTGGAAATGTTTTCTTTTTTGGTGTTTAAGTTCAAAATAAAAAACTAAAAATTTTAAAAAATATGTGTTACAAAGGATGCCTCCATTGGCAGGAGAGGGGAGAACAATATATTCAGAAAAGAAGAAGATATAAAAAAATCAGTAAAAATAAATTTTTAAAAGATTGCTATGAGGAAATCATTTTAAAAACTTTAAAGTGATGAAACACTGGGTTTAAGAATCGAATATTTTCCTAGGTCTCTCCTCATAGAGGGAGAGAATGATAAGTCCACCCCAGTGCACCTGTGCAGGTTGGCCTGCGAGCTTGGGGCAGGGGTGGGGAACCTATGACCTTGAGGCCACATGTGGCCCTGTAGGTTCTCAAGTGCAGCACTTTGCCTTTGTTTAGGGAGAACAGAGGCATGCCTGCTTCTGGATTTCCAGACCCTTTATGGGGAGAAAGCCATAGAAAAAAAGGTCAGCTTTTGGAAAGCAGAGTTGCAGGGAAAGCCAGAATCTCAACAGGTCCCTAATTTCTACCTCCACTCCTCTCATAAACTCCTCAATCAACTCTGGCTCTCACACAGGTGAAAAGGGGTGGAGCCAGCCTTCTCTCCACCTATGAGCAGAATCTTATACAAATGATCCAGGCTTGAACCCAGGCTTACAGTGTTGTGGAATTTGGAGCTATTTTTGTTATCTCACATGCAGTAGCAGAAGTCAGATGATAAAAGTTATAACATAATTCGCTCTCATATTATATTAGAGAGTTATAAAGTTTATAAGTTATGTTACATTATATAAGTGTTGTTATATGATTATATATCTGACATTATATAATGTTTTGCATAC
This sequence comes from Petaurus breviceps papuanus, assembly GCF_028583685.1. Lineage (NCBI taxonomy): Eukaryota > Metazoa > Chordata > Mammalia > Diprotodontia > Petauridae > Petaurus > Petaurus breviceps. The sequence goes on along the minus strand of NW_027187368.1, from coordinate 13,993,132 downwards.
AGTTTATAAATCAGCATCATATCCATTACCTAATACAATCCTCACAACCAAACTGTGAAGTAGGGAAGGCAAGCTGTTGTTCAGTTGTTTCAGTCCCATCTGACTCTTTGTGACCCCATTTGGGGTTTTCTTGGCAAAGATACCAGAGTGATTTACTATTTCCTTCTCTAGCTCATTTTACAGATGAGGAAACTGAGGCAAACAGGGTTAAGTGACTTGTTCAGGGTCACCCTGCTAGTAAATGTCTGAGGCCAGATTTGAACTCAGGAAGGTTAAGTCTTCATGATTCCAGGCCTGGGACTCCCTCCAGCACACCACTTAGCTGCCCCATATGGCAAATATCATCCCCATTTGTAGAGTTGGGGACTGAGGTGCCAAAAGAAAAGTGATTTGTCCAAAATCAAAGTCAGGACTTAAACCCAGGTCTCCCAATTCCAAGTTCAAGACTTGTGCCCTTGCTGCTTACTGCCCCTCATACATGGCAGGGGAGGATCATATCTCAATAGCTCAGGAGGCTGAATAACAGTCTTGATAATCCCATGGATTTGTAATGTAATTACCCTGGATATTCCCTCCAATGAGGTGGCTGAAGCCCATCGACGATGCAAGGCCTCCAGCACAATGAGCGAACGAACCCCTGTGGCACATTTATTAAGAGACAAGAACCATTCAGGATAAGTATAGAGATCTGCCTGCACCGGACAAGAGAGGGGCTGTACCAGGGCTTCCAGGAGGGACTCTAGTCTGCCAGCTCTGCTTCCTGCCTGGGGTTCCCCACATGAGCAATGGTTTTGCCATCGGCAGTAAGGGAAGGAGCATTTACAGATTCATAGTTTGTTAAGTGAGGGAAGGGATTTTAGAACATGGAACATGGAATGTCAGAGAAGGAAAGCAGCCTAAAGGCCAATTAGTCCAACCTTCTCTTTGTATAGGAGGGGAAACTGAGGCCCAAGGTGGGGAAGGTATTTGTTCTAAATTGCACATCAATGAATAGTCAGACGATTTGGGGGCTGGGTAGGTCAAGGGCAGGGTGGGGGTAGAGCAGCTGGTACAATCCCAGCCCAGCCCAGACTGAGGCACTGGCTGGGTGCTGAGTCCCAGACGTTGTGATCTCATCTCCCCACTCCACCTTAGACTCCCCCGACACTCCTGAGAGCAGTGCCCCCGCCCAGTCCAGTCCGGCTTCCTGCCTCACATTCTTTCCATGCTGGACTCCCCACACGGCTGTTGGCAGCCCCCTGGGCTCCAGCCTTCCAGAATCAGAAAGGGAGGAACAGAGAGACCATCTTAGAACAGACAGCCTCTCCCCAACCCAGGTCTAAGTGTAATTATAATATTAACTCCATCCAACAAGCATTTATTTATTAATAACAGCTATAGGATTTTAAGGTTTTCAAAGTAAGGCTTGCTCACAACAACCTCATGAGGTAGGTATCACTAGGATTATTACCCCCATTTTATAGATGGAAAAACTGAGGTTTTGGTTAAATATGTGTATGGTCACATAACTAATAAATCCCAGAGCCAGGAGTCTAACTCAGGTACTGGTATGCTGATAAATGTTTAACAGCTGGCTCTCTAGACACAATGTACTCATGACCCTTTTTTTTTTTTGCTTTTTTGGAGGGGGGAAGGCAGGGCAATTGGGGTCAAGTGACTTGCCCAAGGTCACATAGCTAGTAAGTGCTAAGTATCTGGGGTTGGATTTGAACTCAGCTCCTCCTGACTCCAGGGCCAGTGCTCTATTCACTGCGCCACCTAGCCACCACCCATCATGACACATTTTTAAGTTTAATCTATGAGTATTAAACAGTTCTCCATCATTTTCTTAAATCTAAACAATAAATTAAAAACAAAAACAAAACAGTAAATTAAAAATAAAAATAAAATAACAAAAGCAAAAAACAAATTAAAAATAAAACTAAAACAATAAATTAAGCCCTGATGGAGCGGCTAAGTGGTGCAGTGAGTAGAGCACCGACGCTGGAGTCAGGAGGACCTCAGACACAACCCAAAAACTAGCCGTGTGACCTTGGGCAAGTTACTTAACCCCAATTGTCCTCCAAAAAAGGCAAAAATAAAACAAAACAACAAATTAAGCTCTGACCTGTAGCTTGTGGATTTTTGAGGTGCAAATGCTAACAATGAAAATTTAACAACCAGCTCCAGGGAGCCAGTATTAGCTGCCTCTAACCTATCCCTAATCTCAAGTCTCCTAACTCCCCATCAGTCAGTCTTTCTATTATTGCAGGTTGCCTCTCATAAATTAAAAAAAAGTCTCCACTAGAAAACAGGTACAATTATCACAGAAGAACCCAAGACCACTGTCACTAATTTGCTGTGTGACCCTAAAAAAGTTGCTTCATCTCTCTGTGCCTCCATTCTCTCATAAACTCTTCCTATCAGGTATTCTTGGAGGTGGAGAGAGAGGGGAGAGATAGGTACGGGACCTGAAATATGATATTGGAATAATAATCATATTATAATAATAACAATAGAGGAAACTCCTTCTACCATTTCAGGATGGGACCTTCTCTCCAACTTTTAGTCTTAAGAGAGTTGTCTATGTCCTTGAGAATTTAAGTGACTTGATCAGGATCATCCAATTAGTATTTGTTAGATGTGTAGCAGCAACCACACTGGCATGCCCAGGATGGCTGCCAGCACAGGTTCTTAGATCTGCTTTACTAGAAAAGACAGCTGTTCAAAGGGTCAACAATCTTTTTTAAATTACATTCATTAGTTCAGGGGAAAAATCAGTACCCTGAACTTCAGAGAAAATCTAAAGAGAGAAAATACAAGTAGAGAAATAAAAACCACAGATCAGGTTTCTAACTGCTAAGAAATTAGCATATATCAAAGAAAACTGCCCTGATGTTTTAGAACCAGAGGGCAAAATAGAGGTTGAAAGAATCCACCAATCAACTCCTGAAAAAGATCCCCAAAAGAAAACTCCTAGGAATATTATAGCCAGGTTCCAGAATTCCCAGATTAAGGAGAGAATATTACAAGCAGCCAGGAAGAAACAATTTGAATATTGTGGAAACACAATCAGGATAACCCAGGATCTGGCAGCTTCTACACTGAGGGATCGAAGGGCTTGGAATATGATATTCTGGAGGTCAAAGGAGCTGGGACTAAAACCAAGAGTCACCTACCCAGCAAAACTGAGTATTATGTTTCAGGAGAAAATATGGTTATTCAGTGGAATAGAGGACTTTCAAGCATTCTTGCTGAAAAAACCAGAGTTGAATAGAAAATTTGACATTCAGATACAAGAAGCAAGAGAAGCATGAGAAGGTAAACAGGGAAAAGAAATCATAAGGAACTTATCAAAGTTGAACTATTAACATTCCTACATGGAAAAACAATAATTGTAACTAATGAAACTTTTCTCACTAGTTGAAGGGAATAGAAATATATATATATATATATGTCTATATATGAGGGTATATGGGCATATGAATACACATATGTGAATGTGTGTATATATGTTTACAGGTATACATAGATAGAGGGCACAGGACCAATTTAACAGGAAGGGATGATACTTAAAAGGTGAAATTAAGAGGTGAGAGAGGAATATAATGAGAGGAGATGGGGAGATATAGAATGGGGTAAACTATCTCATATAGAAGAGTCAAGGGAAAATGGTTACAATGGAGGGGAAGAATAGGAAGGCAAAAGGGAATGGGTCAACCTTATTCCCATCGAATTTGGCTTGAGGAGGGAATGAAATACACACTAAATAGGGTATCTCACTCTCCAGGAGAGTAGGGGGGAAGGGGATGCAAGGGGGGATGATGGAAGGGAGGGCAGGCTGGGGGGGAGGGAAGTTGGAAGCACCCACTTTTGAAAAGGGACTGGACCAAAGTAGAGAATAGAACAAGAGGGAGGTGAGATAGGAGGGAGGGAAGTCAGTCTTTTACAATATATCTACTTTGTTATTGTTTTGCATTAGCCACACGTGTACAACCTATACTGAACTGCTCATCTTCCCAGTAAGGGTGGGTGACAAGGGAGGAAGGGATTGAATCTGGAATTCAAAGTTTTAAAATCAAATATTCAAATATATATATATATATATATATATACTATTATTAATACTATTTTACATGTAATTGGGAAATAAGATATACAGGCACTGAGGCATAGAGATCCACTGGAAAAGTTGAAAGGGGTATGGGAGAAAATATGGGAGAGAGCATATTGGAGAAAGGGATATCCTGTGGGACTGCTATTTTGGGGCAGTGGGCAGGGGAAAAACAGGGAGAAAATTTGTACCTCAAAATCTGGCAGAAATGAATGATGTAAATCAGAAGCTAATAAAGCATTTGAAAAATAAAAATAAATAATAAATAATAAAAAAAAGAAATTCACATATATCCACAGACAGATCCAACTGTCTGACCAAGGCAATACATGTAGTTATCAAAGAGAAAAACCCCAACACCTGGGTTTGGGGTGGGGGCGGTGTGGCAGCATTTGGCTCCTTAACAGAGTCTCATCTGCTCAAATCACAAGAACACACTTCCAATGAATGAGGCCCAAAGCAAAATGATAACCTAAGAGAATATATACTCTTTTTAGAGCCAGAGGGTGTCACAATCCTCCATGACTCAGTGCCTAATTAGAAATTAACAAAAGGTGTGAAAGCCTTCCTACAAGCAAGCCTCCCCTAAACAAGTTTCCAATGAGTCCTATTAATGTGTGAGGAAGATCTTATATCCCATTAACATTACAACATGGGACTTGAACCCAGATCTTTCTGGGTTCTCTCAAGGTCTGTTCTCTATTCACTATGCCTCTCAAAGCTTAATTGTATGTACACAATATATACATATTATAATATTTACATATAACATGCATGTAAGTACACACATATATTATATGGGTACATGTCTATACCCACAGAGTTCTGTGTTTACAAAAAAATTTCTATTCATTTACTTTTTTAAAAAGTGGCATTGATGCCTTTTTTTTTTAAACCATTTTCCCACAATTCTACTGCCCCCTCCATCAGAGAGCCCTCCCTGGTAACACAGAAGTAATACAGTTCGTCATAAGAAATCATGTCTGCCATGTCTGACAATGTATGCCTCATTCCACACCTGCATTTTACCACCTCTCTAATAAAAAAAAGAGGGAGGTATACTTCAGCATGAATCCCATGAGGCAGTCTTCAGACCTTCCCAGGGCAACTGGGGGTAACAGTTTCTTTTTAATCTCTCCTACCAGACCCCTCCTCATCCCTTATTTCTCTAAACTCTCTTAGTTTGACCAGCAGTGAGATACCTTCCTTGATCCCATTGAGGCACAATAGGGTTAAAAACTCAAAACATTTTAGCGTATCATTAAGGGAAGGTGCTCAAATTTCAAAAATTGAAAAGGTTCTGGACTGGAAGCTGGAGGAGCCAGGTTCCAGTGTGGCTCCCAGCTAACTGGCTATGTGACTTGAAATAAGTCAACTTACCTCTCTGGGTTTTGGCTTCTTCCTCTGTGCCATGGGCACAATTGCTTCCCTACTTCCTTCACAGGTGTGTAGTAAAAAAAAGGGGGGGGGCTTTGCAAACTGTAAAGCCCTGTTGTGGGAGTAGTATTATGCACAAACGTGTAGCTTTGATAATTTACAACCCTGGTCTACCTGTTCTTTTAGGGACCAAGTTTACTCCACCTTCTTCAACAATTTTCTTTTGTTCTTTATGTCCTAAGAACTTAGCATAGTGCCTGGCCCAAAGTAGGTACTTAAAAGTCTATTGACTGTTCTCCCACCGCACACACTCTCATCAAGATATGAGAACAGAGAAATGGATAGGAGTTGGGGCTCTGGGGAGTTGGGTGTTGCAAACAATAGCCCATGTTTCTGCAGCCCTTTCCAATGTACCATTTTCAAAATGCTGATAGATCTGTGAAGGCAATGTAAGGAGATCCTGTTGGGTAAGAAAAGGATACAGGAGTTGATGTAGGAGGTTTGGGCTGGACAATCTTGTGACCTAAGGCAAATAACTTTCCCTCTCTGAACCTCAGCGGCATGGTCTCTAAAATGGGATGATGCTCTGACATGCTTTGTAAGCTTTAAAGCTGAGAGGAAAAGAAAAATAACAAACTTAAAACACTCAGAAATGGTCATTGCAATGCAAATGAAGGGAACGACTAAGGCATCCTAAGTTTGCAACCCTAAAAAACAAGCTTAGCTCCAAGGGAGACAGAGAAGAAAACATCTCCTTCTCTCCGCCCCACTGCTTTTCACTGGCCAGGGAAACTCAGGCAAGAACACTGCCCAGAACCACAGACTTTTCTAGATATATTAATTAATTTGGGCAGGATTTTTTTTCTTCTCTTTTTAATTGTTCATGAAAAGGTATGGCTTTCCTGGGGAGATGGGAGGAGAGGGATGCAGCTGGAAATGTAGGTCATGTGAAAACAAAAGATATCAGTAAAAATCTATTTTAAAATGATTGTTGCAAAATTACTAAGAACAAGTTTGGCCCCAAAGAAGAGATAGGACACCTTCCCCTAATCCTTTGCAGAGATGTGTGTGGCTGAGAAGTGGAGGGAAGAGAAGAGAAGCAGATCCTAGAGGATAGAACATTAAGTAATATTGTGACACTTTTTCAATATATTGATTGATATTGTTCATTTTTTTCTTCCTCTTTTTCTTAAAAAATATTATAAAGGATGGATCTGGGGAGGAGGAAGGATACATGGGGAAATTAGTAATATTTTTTTAAATATCAATAAAAATTTGGTTTAAAAAATGATGGGAATGTCAGTTGTTCTGAGCCTGGAGTCAAGATGACTTGAGTTCATCAGTCTCAGGCATACACTAGCTATGTGACCCTGGGCAAGTCACTGCTTGCCTCAGTTTCCTCAACTATAAAAAGGGGATAATAACAACATCTATCTTGAAGGGTTGTTGTGAGGATCAAATGAGATATTTGTAAAGTCCTTAGCACAGTTCCTGGTATACAGTAGGTGCTTTATAATTGCTTGTTCCCCTCCCTTCCCCTTCTTGTTATTCTGATATGATACCTTACTGTAGGGTGGTTGTGACCTTGAGTTCTCAAAGGCTCTGCAGCCTCATGTAGGCTGTGGCAGGCCCTGTGAATTATAAAAGGCTTCAGGTAGGGGCCAGGTGACCTATCATCTGGGGTTCAGCCTAGCTAAGTTTAGAGGTTTGCCACCATACTGAATTCAAGTAAAAGTGGTCTGTACTCTGCAATCCACTCAACTGTCTGCTGAGGCATAGAGGGACTAAGATCACTGGTAAAAGGGGATAACCATATTGATGAAATCATAGCTCTTTAAGCATCGAAGCCAGTAGTATTATTACAGATGGGAAAACTGAGGCCCATCTATAATGGAAATTACAGAAAGAAAGAGGAAGCAAGTGATTTGGTCAAAGCCACATAGAAAATTAGTGACCAACCTTGAACTAGAATACAACCACAAAAAAATGAAAACTGAACACTGTGCAGCGATTACGACCAAGCCAGGCCCTGAAGAAGAGATATCGAAGTTCATCTCCATCCATTTTTTGCAGAGGTGGAAAGCTATGGGTATGGCACATTGCATACACTGGCAGACTTGGTTAATGTTCTGGTTAATTTTGCCAAACTTTCATTTCTCTTTTAATCTTTGTTATAAGAGATGTTTTTATAGGTTGTGAGAAGACATGTTAGGGAATGAAGGTTATATAAAAACAAAAGATACCAATAAAATTTCTACATAGTCAAGGACCACCTGTAGCCATATAGGAAGCAGTATGTGATGCTGACCAAAGTGACCTTCGTGGAGCATTTTAACTTTTGGTTTTTTAACCTAGGTAAGAAAGAATTTTTTTCATAAGTTGTTCAAATTAAAACTAATAGGCTTGGGTACATTATCACCTGATAAATAAAGGGATTTTGGCACTATGAAAAAAAACACTCAGATCTCTTGTCTGTGATCTCAGGGCACTTTCTACCAGCCTTTCTGTTCTTGAGAGGCAGCCTAGTAGAGTGGATGAGTGCTGGTCCTGGGGACAGGAAGACCCACCTGGGTTTGAATCTTGCCTCAAATGTTTGCTAACTATATGACTCTAGTCATTTAACTCTAAGTCATTTAATCTCTTTGAGCCTCAGTTTCCTTATTTGTAAAAAGGGAATGATAATAACAGTATGATAATTTTGAGGTGCTATTGTACCTTATCTTGGAGGGTTGTTTTGAGGTCATATGAAACCATGTATGTAAGTATAGACTATTGTTATTAATTACCTCAATGACCATGGTGCCCCTACTGCTTATCAGAGAGTTGGAAACATAAGCCTGCTTCTCTTGGGTCACTGAAGGTAAACTGGGGGAGAGGGAGTGGCTTGAGGGTAGCTGAAGTCAGGATGGAGATGGAGAGAGCCTTCTCACAGGGGACAGTGGGCCAAGGTGGCAGGTGGGAGGGACAGCAGAATGTCCTAACTCTTAGGACATTCTGTCTTTTGGTCCGGCCTTCTGAGGACAGCCTGGTCAGTGATGCAGGAGGAATGTCAGACCCCTATCTCCCTTTCTCTGTCAGAAGCCAGGGCAGGGGCAGGGAAGGGGAAATTATGGCTGAGGGGAGAAGCTCAGGACCCTGGAATTGGATGAGCTACTCTAAGCTCTCTTGGTCCCTTTCCTCATCCATCTAGGGGCCTTTTATTATGAAAAGGCCTCAAGATCACAGGATCCAGAATTGAAAGGGATTTTAGAGGTCATCTAATCCAACCTACTCATTTACAGAGGAGGAAACTGAGGCCTACAGAGAGAAAGTCACTTGCCAAGGTCAGGAAACTTCCTCCCCTCCTCTTCCTCTTTCTCTAGGAGTTTCCCCACCCAGACCTTATCTTCCCCTACACCCAGCCTCTCCCCCGAACTCCACTTCCTGCCTTAATTTCTTACATTCCTTTTCCCTGGAACAGACTCCCCAGGATGTCCTCTTCCCTTCTACCCACATATGCCCAGAGGAGGTAGACCAGGTCTGTAGAACTTCTGTCTCATTCTGCAGACTGCACAAGAGGGCTACCCAACAGGCTTTAGAGTCTCCCCAGAAAGGTCAAGGAACCACAATTCAGGCCTATTTACTCTGCCCGGCTCCTCAAAGGGGACCTCAAGGTCTTTAAGCACATTGTTTTTTGTTTTGTTTTATTTATTTATTTTTAGTTTTCAACATCCTCTTTTGTAAGATTTTTGAGTTCCAAATTTTTCCCCCTTCCTCCCTTCCACCCTCCCTAAGACAGAATGCAATTTGATATAGGTTATACATGTACAATCATATTAAACATATTTCCACATTAGTCATGTTGTGAAAGAAGAATCAGAACAAAAGGGGAAAACCATGAGAAAGAAAAAAAACAAAAAAAGAGAAAACAGTATGCTTTGATCTACGTTCAGACTCCATAGTTCTTCCTCTGGATGTGGAGAGCATTTTATGTCATGAGTCTTTTGGAATTATCTTAGATCATTATATTTGAGAAGAGCTAAGGAATCATATTTGATCATTGCACAATGCTGCTATTAAGGTGTACCATGTTCTGTTTCTGCTCACTCCACTCAGCATCAGTTCATAAAAGTCCTTCCAGGTTTTTCTGAAATCAGCCTGCTCATCATTCCTTATGGAACACTAGCATTCCATTACATTCATATACCACGACTTGTTTAGCCATTCCCCAGTTGATGAGGATCCCCTCAATTTCCAATTCTTTGCCAACACAAATAGAACTGCTATAAATATTTTTGTACATGTGAGTCCTTTTCTCTACTAAGCACATTGTTTCTTAAGGATGTCTGATACTGCCATGCTGTAACTAGAGAACTGGATTCCCCATAAACCAGCAAGAGATATGAGGTAAGGCTGATTTAAGGGAACCCCAAATCTCCCTGCCTGGTTCCCTCTACCTTGACTCTCTTAGAGACATAATCACACTACATCAAGACTGGAAGGGACAAAAGAACATTGAGTCTAGTAGGGATCTTCTGGTCCAGTCCCTTTGTTTTATAGATGAAGAGACTGAGGGGCAGATGTGAAGAAACTTGTCCAAGGTCACATAGTAAGTTAAAGAGTTAAAAATCAAATACAGGTTTTATGATTTCCAATTCCCACCATCATGTGTCCTCCTGGGGGCCATGGAATGGGTCTTTGTCAGTCAGTCCACAAGCATGTGGTAGGCCCTGTGCTCAACACCAGAAAGACAAAGAAAGGCAAAGCACAGTCCCAGCCCTCAGGAAGCTCACCCTCAACTGGGAAGACAACACATAAATAACTAGGTACCTACAAGATATATACAGGCCAGATGATTTTCTTGGGGTTGTAGCTTGCTGTTGGCAAAGGAAAGAAGCCGGTGGGAGGAAAGAAAGAGGAAAAGTCTGAAGCTTATATTCACATGGATTGTAAGCTGAGTAAGGTAAAGCTGAGACTATGCATTTCTCCTCTTATTCTACCCTCTCCTCTATACACCAGCTACCATTGCTGACTTGGATCCACTAAGGGGAAAGGAGGGGAAAAGTCCATCAGCCAAAAAAATCTAATCCCAAACCCTCCTGGGGAACATCTTGGGCTACTGTCATCCACTTACAATGGAACAGGCCCAGGGACCACCACATTCTTTAAGGATAATATTGTCTCCTCCCTCCATATTGCCTAGAGAGAGATAGAAATTTTCAAATCCCTCAAGAATGAAGACTTTTATGAGTGAAATGAGCAGAACCAAAAGAATAGTTTATACAGTGACAACAACATTATAAAGAAACAATTTTGAAGGACTTAAGAACTCCAACCAATGCAGTAACTGAGCATGATTCCAGAGTACCATGATGAAAGATACTGCCTGCTTCCTGACTGAGAGGGGATGGACTCCATGACACAAAATGAGATATACAATTTTTGAATATGGCCAATGTGCTTTACTATATATATTTGTTATGAGGATTTTGTCTTTCTTTTTTTTTTCAATGGGGGAAGGGATTGAAGAGAGTGAAAATAGATTTTTGTTCATTAAAAAGAATTAATTCTTTAAAAGGATGATCCTAGATTCTTCACACCTTTTGGGGAAAAGCCCTGAACTTCTTACATGGCTTGGGCCTTTTTCATATTCTAGGGATGACTCTGGCCCCCTCACAATCCCTAAGGACATCTCTGATCCTCATAGCCTCCAGAGACAACTTTGCCTCTGGATCACTCTGTTGGATTTTAGGGACATACCTCTCCCTTCCCCCAGGGCCAAAGGTGGCAGCTGGAATCAGAGGCTGCTGGGTCCAGACAGGAAAGACAACGTCACTGACCCAGGCCTAATCCAGACCAGATGGGGCCTCTGTGGCTTCCAGACTCACAGGGGTGGTCACTGGAGGGAGCTGGGCCAATGCCTAGTGACAGGAAATCATCTTGGAGGGAACCTCCCTGAAGAGAGATTGGAGGGAGGCAGAGGAAGGCAGCTGTTGGGTAGTAGTACCCACTTGTGGGTCAGGCACAAGAGCAAGGAAAGAGTTCCCAACTTTGTTCACTGTTCTTGGAGTCAAAAAGAGGGAAAGAGGAACTGGGACTTGGAATCAGAAGAGGATTTGAATCTTGAGACTGCTGGCTGCTGCTAGGTGGTACACTGGATATAGAACACTGGGCCAGAGGTTAAGAAGAACTGAGTTCAAATTCGACCTCAGACGTTTACTAGCTCTGTGAACCTGAGCAAGACACTTAACTACTGACTGCCTCAGTGCCCTCAATAAAATGGGGTTAATAATAGCTTCTATCTTTCAGGGTTAAGGATCAAATTAGTTAATATTTGTAAAAGCACTTAACCCAGTACCTGGCACATAGCAGGCTCTTAATAAATGGCTATTTCCTTTCTCTCTTCCTACTTAGTACCTATGTAGTAGTACCTATGATCTAAGGCAAGCAAACTGATAAACTTCTTTGGGACTCAGTTTCCCTATCTATAAAATGAAGAGGGTTGAATTGGATGTCTCAGATTCCTTTCATTCTAACATTCCTAGAGTAGTCCCAGCTCTGCCACACTAGAAGGATGATCCTGGACAAGTCCCTGGACCACGCTGATGCCCTGGTTGCTCAACTATGAAATGGAAAAGTGGGTCTAGCTAGGTGATCTCTAAGTACCCCTCCACCCCTATAACCAGAGGGCATCACAGGCAGGTCCTCATGCAGAGTGCAGCTAACAGCCAGGGCAGACTGGCCTGTACCCCTCAGACCTTCCTCCAGTCCCTCAGCAAGAGGTGGCAGGAAGCCAACCATTTGGAATCTGCCTCATCCCCTCCTCCCTCCTCCTGGCCGGCTGAGCTGCTTGGGGAGACTGCCCAGGGCTGGGGCCACGCTGACTCACCAGCCTTAATCAGATGGTGGGAAAGAGCCTCCTTTACCGCCACTACCCCACTTCCCCCAGGCCCCACCTCCTGGCGGCTGTAAGCAGGCTGGGAGATCTGGTGAGAGTGACATGTCTGGGGCCCATGCCAGCACTGGGCTGCTGGCTGCTGACGCCAGGGAGGGATGGGGGTGGGAGCGAGTCCCCCAGAAAACCTCAGCTTAGGCCCAGGGAGGGGAAGGGAGACAGAGAACAAGACGAGTCACAGAGGCCCTAATTCCCTGCTCCCCACCCGACTCCCCAAAAGCCATGCCCCCTCAGCTCTGGATTGGGAGAGCCACACTAACCTACACATAGACTCTAAGCACCTCAATTCCACCCTCCCCATCATCATCTCCCTTACGGTGCCCTCATACCGACTCTACCCTGGTGCAAATTCCTGCCTTCCTTTGGACCTCATTTCCCCATCTGGAAACTGGGAAGAATACTTGCCTGCCTCCCCCATAGCAGGGGTGGGGGAAGGGACTCAAAAGAGCTCGGGCACAGGAAAGTATTCTGAAAAGGACAAAGCTTTGTTCCATGGGGAAGCAGGTTTCATCCTTCTCCCCTAGGTTCTTGTTTTCTAGTCTGTCAAAATGAGAAAAGTAGCAGCATGAAGCTGGGGCTGGAAAGCCACTGCCCTGTCTGTCTTAGAGTCAGGAAGACCCGACCTTGTCTCATTTCTGACAGAAAAAAATGACTTTGTTCCTGGGCTAGTTACTTAACCTCTTGGTGCCCCTAGGCAATTTTCTCAGGCTATAAATTTTGTAAAGGTAAAAAGAGCTTGCTCACTGGGAGCAATGAAGTCACAGGTCCAGACAAAGACAAAAATGGCCACACTTCCACCCTTATATTACCTACTCTGGGATTGTCATGAGAAACTTCAAGCACTGTAGAAATGTATTATTACGAATGATTATCATCAGTATTATAAATTATCATCAAAATTACCTGTGTGACTTTGGGAAAGTCATTTTATGTCTGTGAACCTCATTTTCTTCATCTGTAAAATGGGAATAATAAAATTCTACATGCCACACAGGGTTGTGGTGAGGAAAACATTCATTCCCATCCAGGTGAGGGAGGTGGAGATGCAGCTCAGGGCTATGCTTCATGTAAGCAGAGGAAAATGTGACTCCTGGTTGGCTAAGAGAATTTGGAGCTTGTCGCTGCTTACCTGTGGAAGGGGCAGACGCTGCAGAGGCTTTGAGAGGACCTCTAGGTAGGTGGTCAAGAGAGAGAGAGAAGAGATGGGAACTTTTGTTTTTGTTTTTTTAATTTATTTTATTTTATTTTTTGAGAGGGGAAGGCAGGGCAATTGGGGTTAAGTGACTTGCCCAAGGTCACATGGCTAGTTTTTGTGTTAAGTGTCTGAGGCTGGATTCGAACTCAGGTCCTCCTGACTCCAGGGCCGGTGCTCTATTCACTGCACCACCTAGCCGCCCGAGATGGGAACTCCTGAATAGTTCCTGAGAGAAGCCAGCCCCATTATGATCTTTGACTATCTGAGAGCTTACCTCTCTGAGGCTGCGGAAAATGGAACTCCCTGGGTGAGATCATTCTCTTTCTCCTGATTTAAGCGAAGATTTGATCTGACCTCCAGTTGAAGAGCTCATTTACTCTTGTGTGTCCCTTGGTATGGTCTAATCTTTACAAGTTCTTCAATTTCAGTTTTCTGCTTTGTTTGAATGAATGGGTTTACTCAGTATTTGCTAATCATGATGGTCTTTTGTGGGACCAGCATCTGATGGGAAGGAGCTAAGCTGGGAGCATAAGCCAAGGAAGGGCTACCCATCCCCTGGAGAGCCATCAGGGAGAGCTTTCCTTCTGACCTCAGGCTCATATTTCTAAACTAGAGATGTTTAAGAGGTGGAAGATAGATATAATTCTAGTCTAATACAGTTCTTGGACACTGGAGGAGAAACAGCATAGTCTTGGTTTGATCCTAGATCCTCTCTTCCCCTCCCTCTAATCCCCAGCTAGGCTGCTGGTGTTACCAACATGACAGAGGTGGATAATATCTAGCTATGTCACACACACATAAATGCATACTAGTCAACACACATACACATGTGTATATATAAACACATATAAATATATTTAAATAGCCCCACAATACATGTCTTACATATTATAGTCATGTAGTTTAACATCATTATTGTTTCCCAGATGGGCCCAGCACATAGGTTAAACAGAATGGGGATGACAT